>NC_134710.1:35263109-35563109 GCF_043290135.1 Rhipicephalus microplus | reverse complement strand
CCGTCTCTCTACCATCTCAAGCTCATCGCATCGTATCTCTGACTCCCCCCGTATCGTCTCGTAGTCCCTTTTTGTAGGACCCAACTCCGCCCTACCAGGGCCCCAAACCAATCGCCACTATCGACGCGACATATTTTCTTGTCAGTCGGAGTGTATCATCTTGGACGGCCGCCCCCGCGGCTCACACCAGTAGAATACCCTATCCCAAACAAAGGCGAGCAAGTAACAATGTACAAACTCAAGCCTCAGAGAGAGAGATGGGTGAGCTGTCCCAAGTCACTTTGATTCAAGCGAACAATGGTCCCAATGCTTCCGACAAAGTGCGTCGTCTGTAATGGCCAACGTCCGGAGTTTGCAGTGTTGTGCTGAAAAGTTTTCGGCCGAACCGATTGCCCCAGTTTCTGGTACTTGACAAGCCGATGTCCAGAACGAGTCTCGACGTCTCCATGCAGCTCGGTGTCTCCCGCGAACTTCTCCGTAGCCGCCGCTTCTTCGTCATTCAACGCCGCGGGTGGTCATCCGCTCAGAACGCAGTAATGAGCCCTGGAGCCACGGAGGCTGACGAAAAGTCGGGTCGGACCCGGCACAGGCACTGCGGCAGGGTCGCATTCCCCGAACCAACAAAAAGTGCTCTGCTGCTCCCCCATGCCACAAATCTGAAGGGTGCGCGCGGATTATCTCCACCGTACACTGTCACACTGTCTGTAGACGACAAGGCGCCGCCCGGTCCTCGTGTTAGCGCGGGGGGGGGGGGGGGGCCGTGAGAACAGTCGAAATAATTTTTCTAGGTACTCCACTTCGGAATGCCCATTCATTACACCGAAGGTTTTCTTTTCCTTTTTTTTATGCATGGGATTAAGAAACGAGCGAAAACATCCTGAAAGGACCGGGGTTCAGTCCGTGTTTGCGGGGACATCACACTATCACATTCACTGCTTCACCTTTGCCACAAACTAACTTTTTTTTCATATACACTTTTGCAAAATGGGATCATGTGCAACCATGCCGCATTACTGCTTCAGAAATTGGGAGTTTGACAAATTGACACACCCATGTACCACATTTAGAAGGTCACGATGTCGATATGAGAGTGCACTGCTCAGAAAATTCAAGGATTTTTAAGGATGGCAAAAAATTCCAGGACTTTCAAGAGCCTTAAAAATACATTTTTCAAATTCAAGGATTTTCAAGGATTTCAAGGACCTGTACGAACCCTGCTATGGGAAGCTCGAAGATCGCTTATCAAACGGTGGTAACGGCAAAAGCTCAACCGCATGCTCAAGCGCCGCATCGCCGTACTCGCCAACCAGGCAGGCACAGGAGCACGCCGAAAACCTTGCGAGCCAGAACTGGCGGTCCTTCTGCGACAAACTTCAAAAGACATTTAGCACAAAGATGACTTGGCGTATTCTTCGAGCCCTGATCGACGACACCCACACCAAAACGAATCAAAGAAATACAATTCAGCGGCTTGTGCACAACTATGAGGGCACAGAGCACCAATTGCTCCAAGAACTTCAAACAAAGCTGCGTGGCTCTGTTAACTAGCAAGCTACCTCCATCAACACTTCGACACCCAAGGAGCACAGAGGAGCACCGAACGAAGCACTAGACTAGCCTTTCACGCAGGCAGAGCTACACGCGGCCCTCGCTAAGCTTACGCGCAACACGAGCCCAGGAAAAAACAGAGTGAGCAAATAAGCACCTACGACAGCTACCACCCTGGGCGTTGACGGCACTCCTTCGGCACTATAACGACTGCTGGAGGAAGGGCGAGCTACCACAAGCCTGGAAGCACTCGAAGGAGACCATGGCACCCAAGCCAAACAAGCCAATCACGATTGCGAATCTTCGTCCCATTTCCCTTATGTCTTGCGTTGGGAAACTCTTTGAGCACATGGTAAACGAGCGGCTCACCATACACCTCAAAGACAATGGTCACTACCCAAACACCATGTTCGGCTTCCGCCAAATGCTCAGCACACAAGACGTCCTCTTGCAGATAAAGGAAGATATTCTTCTCCGCTTGAGCAAGCACAGTAAGTCATCTGTTCTAGCTCTGGACGTAAAGGGCACATTTGACAATGAGAGCCACGAAGCCATTCTGTGTAGCCTTGAAGATGTCGGCTGCGGTGCCAAAACGTACGCCTACATGCTGGCTTTTCTCACCAACCGCACAGCCACTATAGGGATGGCCAATATCTGGAGCGAGCTTTTTCGACTCCCTAACAAAAAAGGCACGTTGCATGGCTCAGTGGTATTACCACTACTTTTCAACTTGGCCCTCCTTAAGCTCCCACGTCTCTTGGATGCTGTTACTGGGATACATCACGTGTTATACGCCGATGATATCGCTATGTGGACAAGAAGTGCAAGCACGGGTGAACAGGAGGACCGACTTCAATATGTGGTCACCATCACTGAAGAATATCTTAAGGCCTGAGACCTCCAGCATGCTCCGGAAAAGTCGGAACTGTAGTACTTGCGGCACGCACCCGGGGTAGACCACCGAGCTACGACGCACCTGACCCACCAGTCTTTCTACAAGGAGTCCAAATACCACAAGTTGACACACTTCAAATCCTTGGACTACATATACATAAAGATGGGTCTGGCTCCGCTGTCCTACCCCGGCTGCAGAACACTGTGACACAGCTCACCTAATCCGAGGTGTGGCTAACCACCGCACTGGCTTGAAAGAGCACGGCACCCTAAAATGGTACAAACTCTCCTTTACAGCCGCATAACCTACAGAACTCCCTACCTCAACCTGAAGACAGCGGAGAAACAAAAACTTAATCTGCTGATACGAAGGGCTACAATGCTTGTTCTAGGACTGCCGCCAGCCACCTCCACTGACCGATTGCTTCGCATGGGAGTTCAAAATACCTGGGAAGAAGTCACCAAAGCATACCTCATCAACCAGGTCAAAAGACTCAAGCTGTCACTCACGGGGCAAGCCGTCCTTCGACGCACAGGATACGAGACCACCCTAGAACCCAACAAAGAACAAAAAGGCAAAATACCGTCCCAGCTCCGAGAATGCCTTGAAATTCAGCAGATCCCTCAAAACATGCATCCTCAACATCACCAAGCAAGGCGGCTCGCCAGGGTTAACATGATCCGAAAAAACCATGGCAATGACCCGCAGGCGCGATACGTGGACGCAGCCGAATATCAGGGACGTAACGCTTTTGCGATTACCGTCACATATAACAAGGACGTGGTACTGGCATCAGCGACTATCCTCGCCAAACATGCAGAAACAGCTGAAGAGGCTGCTATAGCACTCGCCACCCAGACGAGTGAGGATCCTATCGTGGTTTTTACCGACTCGCAAACAGCGGCACGGAACTACCTGAAAGGCAGGGTCTCAACGATGGCGATTAGGCTACTAAAGCACATAGACAATCTTTCTCCCTACACATGCATCATGTGGACTCCGGGTCATGAAGGTCTCGAGGGAAATGAAGCGGCACACACTACAGCCCGTGAATGCGTCAACCGGGCATTCCCGAACGAGATCCGAGGCACCTCCCACTCAACAACAAAATCAGAGGCAAGAGAACCCGTACCACTAACGTATAATGCATTGCTGCAACATTATCGGCTCGAACGCAGGTCATACCGTCCACCACATCCAACACTCACAAGAGGCTGCAACATTATCGGCTCGAACGCAGGTCATACCGTTTACCACATCCAACACTCACAAGAGACGAAGACACTGACTACAGGCGTCTTCAAAGCAACACGTTCACCCACGCCGAACTATTGCACCATACGAGACCAACGTTGCACAGATACATCTGTCCTCACTGCAATGTGGTAGACACTCTGGCACACCTCTCACTGCAGTGCAAAGTAAGCGTCCCAAGGCTCCAAGCAGCAGCACCAGATGCAGACCAGAACCTCCTCAGTGAAGCGTGGGAGGCTGCGATCTCCCACCCGGACCTAGTCGAACAGCGTCAACTCGTCACTCGAGCACGGCGGGCTGTCCAGGCCAGAGGGTTCCTGGAATAAGAAACCCTCCCACCTTCACTCACAAGCTTAATTCAATAAATGTTTTCTCTCTCTCTCTCATCACTGAGCAGGAATGGCTAGCCCTCGTCAGAGCCATCGCGAAATTCCATCCGTACTTATACAAACGCCCATTCGCAATCATCACGGACCATCATGCGCTTTCCTGGATGTCAACACTTAAGGACCCAATGGAAAGACTCAGCTGATAGGCACTACGATTACACGAGTACACATTCTCGGTTGTGTACAAATCTGGAAAGCTGCACAGCGATGCTTACAATTTATCGCGACACCCTGCTGATCCATCTAACTCCACCGATTTGGAATCCAATGCCTGCATTTTCGCCATCACTGACAACATTTTGTACCACCGCAACTTACACCCCGACGGCACGGATCTTTTACTCGTCGTACCACGTCACTTGCGCAAAGATTTTCTGCAACAATTTCATAACGTCCCAACTTCAGGACATTTAGGCGTCTCCAGAACCTACGACTGTGTTCGACGACAGGTATTCGGAAAGGGTCTCTATCGCTCCGTTCGCCGTTACGTTGCATCTTGTGATCTCTGCCAGCGCAGAAAGGAGCCTACGACTCCCCCCTGCCGGTCTCCTTCAGCCTGATGAAGTTCCAGTCGAGCCGTTTTATCAAGTGGGGTTGGAATTGCTAGGTCCCTTTCCCACTTCAACAACTGAAAATAAATAGATTGCAGTGGCCTCAGATTATGCCACTTGGTATGCAATCACTCGAGCGCTACCAACCAGCTGCGCGACTGACATTGCCAACTTCCTGCTCTACGACATCATTCTCCTGCATGGCACTCCGTCCCACCTGCTCATTGACCGTGGCCGCTACTTTCTATCTCGTGTGATTGATGACCTACTTCTATCTTGTGCTACCTGTCACAACTTCACCACATCTTACCACCCTCAGACTAACAACTTTACGGAACGCCCCAGCCACACATTGACAGATGTATGTATCTAGCGACCACACTGATTGAGACATAGCTTTGCCGTTCGTCACCTTCGCCTACAATTCGTCGCGTCATGAAACAGCTGGCTACTCCCCATTTTATCTACTTTTCGGACGTCATCTATCATTGCCCTTCGACACCCCGCTTTCATCTGACCAACCATCCTCCACTTCGTATGGTCAGGATGCCATCATCCGGGCCCTCATGGCACGCTCGGTAGCCCGCGCTCTGTTATCTTCGTTGCAGACAGCACAAAAGTCTCTTTACAACTGTCGACATATAGAAGCCGTTTTTTCTGCGGGCTCTCTTGTGTTTCTGCGGCTCCCATCTCAACGAGTTGGCCTCTACGAGAAACTACTACCGCGATACGTCAAGCCCTACAGCGTCCTTCGTCAAGGTCACACCTCTGTGACCTATAAGATTTCGCGACCACAAACTCATTGGCTGCTAAACCCAGAATGAAAATAGTCCACGTTTCTCGTCGTAAGCCCTACAACGCCGACTCGCTCATTTAACAGGCACCGATATGATGCCTTACCGGCCGGGGTGATGATGCGTGTATGAAACTGTCGCTCTGGCACAAGCACTGAAATGACACCCAAAAGGAGAAAGACGACAACGTGCCTGTTGTGGGTTGGACTCTCGAGCTTCCCCATTGGCATGCATGACTGTGCACTCTGTACCACGTTAGCAAGACCTGCTGTCGACGAATAAATCTTCCCCGTAACAATATTATCAGGATGGCAAAGTAAATCTGATTTGATGCACTGGCATAGTTAGCACAGGAGTGGGATCACTGAGGTTTTCACCAGGTTCAGGTTCCCTGAGCACTTGATTACATACAACGCGTCATAATTCACTGCGAAGGTGTTTGTTGACACGTGCGCTGTGTTGGGCATTAAGCACAAGAAAATAACCACCTGCCATGCTCAGTCGAAGCTCACAGAGCCAGTAATTTGCAACATAAAGCACACGCCTGTTGCGTTCTCTGAAAGACGTGTCCAAAGACTGGGATACCTACCTTCCAGAGATCGGTTTTGCATTGAGATTGACCGTGAACCAATCGACTGGGTATGCGCCTTCTCTGAACCTCAGGAGAGAACTGCCGAATCCGATAGAGACCGTTCTCGCATATCGCAGTGGAGTGCCGGTGGTGACATCAGCACGCGCTGAATACGCAATGCACAAGAAGCAAGAGGAAGCTTTACATAAATCACGAAAAAACCTCAGCAGTGCTAGGGCACAGCAGAAGGCGCAATACGACTACACGCATCAGAACACTACGAATGGGCTATTTAGTGCTGCGGCACCATGATTTCTCAGCAATGCTAGCAAACAGTTCGTAGCCTCGCTGGCACTGAAATGAACTGGGCTGTACCGAGTGCGAGAGAAAGTTTCTTCGCTCGTTTGTTGGCTCACGAACATGAAAAGCAAAATCGAGCAGCGGACCGGTGCATGTATGCGACTTAAAACGCTACGTGCCACGGGAGGAGCACGAGGTCTACAGGCAGTCCCCCTCAACACCGCAGGCGGCGGGTGAGAACGCTCGACACCCATTGAGGAACCCAAAACCACATTACTTCCTGCATAACAGGCAGAGACAACTTTGAACGGCAGGCTGCATTTGATATGTTCAACGCGAGGTGCAAGGGTTCGCGCGCAACACATGTGCGAGTGTTAACCTTTCCTTTTTCTGTGTCGACTTACACCGAACAGATGTAGCGCCATTGGGGAAGAGAATACCGCCGGCACAGCTCAGAAAGGAGACTGCCTCCTCATGGCCAGCCCCCACACCCCCCGCCATCTACGTGGCAGCCATCACGAAGCAACTTGGGGCGCCATCACCAACGCGATCTGTGCGCGCCGCCACCTGACTGCCGTCTTTCGGCTTCGCCTTCATCATCACGCCCGGCTGGTTCACAAGGCACTAGACCAGGCGCCCAACCCAGAGAGCCGACCACCTCACCTCGCAGCCGCAGCTACCGGGACGTGGCGACCAGGATCAGCCAAGATGACGTCGACTCTCCGGTGGCGTATGTCTCCTCGAGGCCCTGGCGCCGGCAAGAAAGGGCCCGCATTGGAGTGGCACTGGCGCACCTGTACCACCCTTTTCAGGGACACAGGGTAGAGGAAGTGGACCAGAGGGTTAATAGGGCCTGCCTTGCGGTGCCAGCAGAGACACGGCTCTGTGAGTGTGGCGTCGTGGCGGTACATAGCTCCCAAGAATTGGAAAAATCACACCGGTGCCGCACCTAGGATACCCAGCCATCCAGCCGCGAGTCATCACAGGAGCGCCCCAGCGATGCGGCCAAGGCCATCCTGGCGCGGGCAGCCCGGGAGATTGATTTCATGTAGTGGCTCCTGAAAGTAGCCTCAGGCCATGCGGCCGGATCGAGTCCGCCTGAGCGGCTGCACATGATGGCTACCTCGAAGGAATGGGATACAGGTGGCGACCACATCGACGCCAGAGGTGGCGGTAGTGACCTTGGGAGCTACAGAGAGATCGGTGGGGGCTTCGGCGGTGCCCGCGGCAGAGATGAGCAGGCCGGGGAGCATGGGCGTTGATCAGGCCCTAATGGCTTTCTTGGAGGAGGAATAATAAAGTAATTATTCCTTTCTTGCAGTCTCTTATCGTTCGGGAACATTCTTAAGGTGGGGAGGATGTGGGGGAGCATGAGCGCCCAGCCACCCTTTTCCTTTTACGGCAGCACCGCGGCCCAGCTGCGATAACATGTCTGTCCCTTCAAGAAACGAGTCAATGAAGTCTCTTGAGAAGGGATGAGGCACCCCGCGGCCGGTGTATGCGATTCCCTTTTCCGGGCTCACGGAACAGTTTCTCAGCCACCGGGTCCCTCAGCGAAAGAACGAACCCTCGTCGGGGAGAGGGAAACCGGGACGGTGAAGAAAACGAGCTTGCCGACAGCCGGACGCTTTCTCTGGCACCGGCAACCAAGCAGGAAGGATGAACACAGAACTCCCTGGAGAGCCAAGGACGTCAACAATCGAGGTGTAAGCGTCTACCCTTTATTATCTGCCTAGAGTGAAAGTGCCTCTACGCGACATTTACGCGTTATTGCTACCGTAGCGATAAAGTGTTGTTTTGTTGATCTAGCCTGTCGCCTTATTCGCCCAAACCCATGTACCTGCGATGACTTAAGCTACGGAAAGAAGATGTTAATCGTGCACGGTACGACTGTGTGCGGCTAGAACATCAACTAAGCTTCTACGTCAGATGCACATAGGACAGATACCCGATAACACTAAACAATGAGCTATTGCAGATGCCAAGAAAGATACAGTATCCAGATGTGCAAATCAAGAACACAGTTAAACCACGCATAAATAAAAATGTCAATAAGTTCGGTAATGACACAAGGAAGCACAGCAGATTACCCTTATGGCGATAGCAATTATCATAATGCTTGATAAGAAAACTTGACGGCATTCTGGATAAATTCAAAGTGCAATAATATCCTGTTGCACCCCACAAGCAGAAAAGAGGGGAGGGAGAGCAGCCATCCCGTTATCTACTCAGCGTGGCCTTAAGTAGTTGGGTAAGAAAGCACAGTTTACGAAAGCTGTAGTAGCGAGAGAACCCTTTCTTGCAAGTAATCTGCGGCTGTTTCAAAGACTGAATGAGCCAACACCTCCTTGAGACTGCCTCTGCTAGCAGCTATGAATGTGTGCGATTTTAACATTGAACTACAGAGTGCACATTCCGTAAAGAACATAGAAGAGGACATACAGCATAGTTCTTACGATGCATGTGGGCTCTGCTATGTGCTATATTGAATCGGCACTATGCCGAATAGCGTTATGAACCAACAAATTAAGAAACATTCCTTCAAGAGCCCGTAATGAATGAGCTCACACTATCCCAAAAAGTCTGCGAGAAATGGCCTCATTATCCTGACTAACAAATGTCGGTAATGCCACATTCATGGTACATTTGGTGTGTTATGTTGCACTATGATGCATACTGTGTCCTTGTGTTCAAGTGGTTGACATAGTATCTCAATAGTCTTTCAGGTGAAACTGATTTCTTTCGACAAAACGCACCATGTTAGCGGAGTTAGCCAGAAAGGCATCTCTCTTGCATCAAAGTACTGAAGAATGTATGAAAAGCATAAATACCTGCACGGCAATTATTCATATGTAGAGTTAAAGGGGAAACTGCTCTTGTAATTTATTTTAATAATTCTTTGTTTCATAAAGCTAACTGAGTATGAATATCTGTGTCCTTAATTCAAACATGCAAATTCTGCTCTAAGACTCTTTGTAGTTTCAAAATGTAAAACATACCACGTGCCTTTCTGGGAGCAAAATTTTTCCTGAACAGAGAGTTACTCAATAAATCAGTACATGACAATCTGGAATAAAAAATGTAGGCAGTGCTACAAGGATAGATGTCTTGAACATATTTTAACAAACATTATGGTACGTTGGAACATTTGTGAGCAAAATCCCAGGTTGACAGATCCACTTGCTATTACAATTTCAGTTCAGAATCATCGGTATAGATCTACTCCATGTTTGCAAGCAGTGGTAGGTGCTGTCGATATATTTAGGGCCCTTGTAGTGACGCTGCGATGCGCTGACTCTGCCGAGACATCACAGGATTAGATAGGATGTCGCCCTAACTGCAGCTGGCCAAAGATTGCCTCCATTTTTTGCTAAAATTAGCGCATTTAAGAAAGAACATTTCCAGGTTGGTTGGGCATTTTGGCACAGCTTGGTGAAATTTCAACAAATATTACAGTTTTTGCTCAACTTGCCGCACAAATAACGACACACACAAGGACAAACAAACGAAAAAAACATCGTGAAAAACAAAAGGGGGTGGGAGGAGGGTCTCAATCGCAAGCGCCAACATCAGGGTTGCAGTCTTATAGTGGCTAGAAGTAGCCGAACCTTCGAGGGTAGAGTTTTTCACCAGGGTGAAAGTCTCAAAGAATCAACCCAACTAGCAGAATCTATTTCGGTCAAAACAACTTGCGTCTGTCGTGTGTCTTCCTGGGACACACGTGAACGGACGGGAGGGCGCAGCTGGCTGCCGCAAAAGCGCGGGTCCTTCTAGTCTCTTTGTCGTCGTTCAGTTCTCGTGCTATATAATACTATTGTCATGTCATACCAACTAGCCCAAACTGTCACATGCGGGTCAAAGCTTTGCTCAATACTAGATTATTTTGACAGGAACGCCAAAATGCGTCTGGCCCTTTTTTATTGCGATAGCATTTATATGAAGAGTCCAGGCTAGTTTTTTTTTTTTTTTTGCAGTCGTTACCGCCGCCATCCTTCACTGTATGTGTATACGTGTATATATATATATATATATATATATATATATATGAACACTCAAAGAAATAAAGCCGCCGGCGCTCGGCGCCAAGCTCGTCGCGATGCGCCAACACCTCCTTGCCGCCTCCTTATCTCTCACGTGTACTTTGCCCCATGAATGAAGAGGGGGGGAGGTGCCTGTCCACGCGCGCTTATCTTTTGGTGGGGGAATCGTGTGCCTTCGGCTTTCACTGAAACAAAAGCCTTAGTTGCCGGGCTCACAAAGATCACTTTTGTCTCTGCACAGGAGGGCCCCTTTGCGAAAACAGCGCGCGTTTCATACACAGCGAGGTATAACAACTGGGACATTTGTCAATTTGTACTCATTGGTACCTGTGATTACGTATCGTGCATCGTTTTTGTTTAAACAGCGCGTTACGTGTTGAGCAGTAAACGTTGTTCATTCGCTCTCGTCCTGCGAGCATCGTTTTCGTGCGTCATTTGTGTGTGAGCAGCGCGCTGCTGTTTCGATCTGCTTGCCATTCTCAGCGTTACATTCCAAGTTGTTGCTGTCGCACTTATTGATTCCCCTTGCGGCAAAACTACAATTTTTTTATTTTTTACGTATTTACTATTTTTAACCTACAGCAGCGTGGCCTCGGAGCTTGTAAATTGCTCTCGCGTCGCCGCTACCGCAGTTTTGTGCGCGGCGCTTGCAGCAAATGGTAGTTCATTTTGCAATCCCCGTGCGCTTGGATGCACACGCAGCTTCAAAACTAAGTCGTTTTATGCCATCTACGGTAGCATGTGCTGCAGTTTTGTCTGCACAGTTTGCGGAAAGCAGCGTTGCTTTGACTGGTTGAGCGCACACTTTCGGGGTTCTGTCAGTCACATCGTCGCCATACATGATCGTGTCAAGAGCGACCGCGGTTTCGGCCACAGTGGTTGTGGCAACGACGATCACACGCACTGTACAAGACAGTGCATGCGCCGGTCGCATACGTACTTCCCAAGCTTCGGGTACATTGCTCGTGGCCTTCGTTCGACCCTTCATACTAAAGTTCATATCACCCGCTGCGATTAAGAAATGTGTTCGGAACATTCGAATTGAGGCCCAATGAACATAGTAAAATTTGGTTGGGGAATTTCGAGAATTCATATCTGCCGCGGTTTCGAATCACTGAGATTACACTGTACGTTTAGAGGAACGCCTCTTAAACTCGTTTATAATAAACTGGGGTAGGTTCGAAAAGCCTAGAGCGGATTGAGCTGTTTTTTTGTCAATGCGGCCAGATTATGCACAGAAACTTCGATTTCCGGGAGATTTTTATTGCAACCGTACAACCGGAAAAAACGGTCAAAATTCGGGAGTCTCCCGGCCAATCCGGGAAACTTGGCAGGTATGTAACGAAGTACATAAAATTGGCAAAATTGGCACAGCTATTGCACCACTTGTGAGTGATTTCGTGACAACCCCAAGGTCACATCATTGTTAATATAACAAGGCCTGTAAGCCTCCCCCAATTTGTTCCTGACCCGTAATATCTGATGAAGTTGCACTGACAAGCACATGTTATAAAATTTGTTACAAGATTCCATCAAAAATCACTGGCATAATCCAGATTCGCGAAGGCACAGTAAAGTGATTGTCTCTGCGAAGTGGCTACTTTTTCTGGCACAGTCTTTTTGCATCAGTTTCACAAAAAACAAATGCATCATAATTGAAGATGCACATAATTCTGCTCTAGCTAATTACAATAAGAAATATAAGTGCAAATCACAAGTAGCAAAAATAGTGCAAGCACTGTTCACTGCGGAGCTTATCTAAGGAGAGCAAGGCCTTAACAATTATCAGCCACTCAAGATGCTTTTTTTCGAACACTGCGAAGCATCTAGCAGCCAGCAATGCCTCTGTAGGAAACGTGCACCAAAGTTTCATGGACAGTAAAAGCTAATAAGAGTAATATCTGCAGTTTTACATTCAAAAACCTAGATATGAGTGACTCCGTATGGTATGGCCTCAGCCATTTCAACCACTTGGTGTTCTGAAACTTGCACTAATATCTAGCAGCACACAAGCCTTTAGCACTTCACATTGTGGTGTACACGTATCCCGAAGGACGTTGGGAGTGTGGTGTACACGTATCCCGAAGGAGTACGGCCACCAGCGTGGGTCCGGTCTTAGCGAGCCGCAGGGCACGCGTTAACCGTCGCCGTGGCGGGAAACACGATACTGCTCAAGTCGCAACGCTTTATTGTGGCAACACCAAACGCAGTACAGCCCGTTGCAAAAAGGCGCGGCGGGAAAGCAAGTAGGCTTATCCACGCCACGGGCACAAAGTACTACACAGGGTGCCACGAGCACGTCTCCGCGGTAAAGGTAATCCACGGAGACACCGGGACAAAGGGGGCCCGGTTGCTCGAGCGAGGGCAAAGGCGCTCGCGTTGGCTACGAAGGGAGACGGGTCGGCGTAGCTAGGCCACGCACTAGGACACCGTACTGCCCTTCGGCCGTGAGTACGCAGCGGGGCAACAAAAAGGTGAGCGTTCGCATCGGGCGCGAGGCGCCGTCAGCGAAGTCCGACGAGCCCCGAGCGACGGGACTCGACGGACGGAGAAGAATGCGTGGCTCACCGTTTGAAGTCCCGGACTGTACTCTCCGCTCCCGACGCAGCGCGCGAAAACCTCTCGGGGGTCCCCGCGCGCGGCGCCACAGTCGACATCCGCTACCGGGTGAGGGAGTTAAACGTCACTCCGCCCTTCCCAGCGCGGCTGACGGCAAAGGAGGGTAGGCATGTCGGGACATGAGAAAAGAGGCGGCAAAGCCCGCGCAAAGGCAGCGGGCCAGCCTCAATTCCCACATCCCCCTCTCCTAAATTTGCCCTTTACCGGTCTGCAAAAGGCAGCCGGACGTCACCCATGCAGTTAAAATGACACTGCTATGAGCGACAGCTAACCTCAGTCCAGCCCTGCTGCTAAAAAAAAAGATTACAAATGAGGAACAAAAACATAAATAACAAAATAAACACACGACACTATACAAATACTGCAGAAGGGAGCACAGAAACGTGGCACTAGTGTTCGTGGTGCTGAAGGGGGATAGCGTCCACTGCGCGGAGGGGCGGAAAGGCGTGACAGTGTCCGCTGGGTGCGATGCCCGAGTGCGAGGTCAGAGGTACCGGAAGGGGGGCTGACTGATGGCTTGTTCCTGCTCTTGATAAGCCGCGAGTCCGACGAAAGCCGCTTCGGTTGTTCGGGGCCGCCCCGCATTTCTGGCTCGATGACGGAGCTCGACGTTGCGGGAAGCCGGGCCTCTCCAGTGGTCAGGGAGGCCGAACCCGAATTGGCTGCGAAGCGCCCTGGCGTTGGCCAGCAGCATATAGCTGCTTTCAGCTGGCCTCGCGCAGGAGCCATGGTGGGAACGGCAACAGGGCTTCTTCGACGGCCGGCCCAGAGCAGAGCACAGCCAGACGGTCCGATGTCAATGGGTCAATGCCCCCCCAGTGTCCGCGTCGATGGGGGGGGGGGGGGGGAGCCATGACGCACTCATCGCGGGCTCGCACCGAAGCGTCACGCACCCACACACACACACACCGCCGACAGCTGCGCGAGCGTAGGCGCAAAGCGTCCTTCGTCTCTCTCTCTCCCGGCAAGCACCGACACACAAGGTCACACACAGCTCCCTTCGCGGTAGACGAAACGAACACGAAAAAAGTAAAAACAGAGCAAAACGACACTCAACATCTGGCGAAAAACATAAAACACAAATAACACTTAATATTAGGCAAAAGAAACAAAATACACATGAACACTTCAAAAAAAAAAGAAACACTGGCAGCAGACAGGGCGGGGTCAACTTCTTTACGAGAAAAGGCCGTAAAGAAGCTAACCTATACTGAGGCTAGACAGTAAACTGAGGGCCTTCGGTTGCGGAGAAGTCCGCCGTCCGGCGCGAAATCACAAAGGTGACCGCTACCTCAGATTATACCGGCGCGGGGTCCGAATGCGGTCCGCCGCTCCGGGTGTGCCCGTCGCTTGCGCGAAGTGCCGCAGGGCACTGGCGCAAGCTCGTCAGACCATGACAAAGGGCTTCAGGTCTGCGATGTGGGCACGGCTGAGTTTTCCCAAAGGGGATCTTTCAGCTAGTACGCGCCACGGACGCTCACTGACAATCGGTTCATAAGACCGGGCGGCTTTCCAACCCTTGGCTCAACCGTTTGTCAGACGTGGCAGGCACGGAATAGCGATAAAAGCCACGCTTCGTTCCGGGCCAGGTCACAACATCGCTCAGTTTGCAAAAACTTTCGAGCCACTCAGGTGACCGGCCATCGATTCGTCGTGAGAGGATCGCAACAGTGCGGCTCTCAGACTTTTGGGCATAACCACCTTAAACGGGTCTATGGACTCGTCGTCAGTGGCTATATATTTCAGCAGGAGCCCGTCATGGTCCAGCAAAATGAATCCGCCGGGGACTCAGCGACACACGCTGTTTCAGCCCCCTAATCGCGCCCGCCGCAGAACAAGCAGCGTAACGGCGCTCCGCGCCTCGTCAGGACGGTTTAACGGCGCCCGCCGCAAAGCAAGCAGCGTATACGGCGCTCCGTCCCTCCGAGACTCGAAACGGATCACTCTGCTGAGCCTTCAGTAGCTCTTCGCTGCCGAAAGCAATTCCCATTCTCCCAAATGGGGGAGTCTGGTATCGCGCCCACTCAGGACCGCAGCAACCGCCGCGTGAGTCGGCGTTACGGGTTCACTCTCGGCCTCGTGGCCTTCGGAAAGCTCCCCCGCTCGGCCGCTTCGCGGTGCGCCGCTTACCTGGTTAGCAGCCAAGGTTTGTCCGCATGGGGACTCACCCTTCTCGCCGAATGGCGGCGAAGCTGCTGTTTCGCCCCCGACGCTTGCATGTGCTAAGGCACCGCGAGCGGCCGTCGCACCGAAATCCAGGTTCTCGGCAGACAACAGGGGGCACGAGATAGCGCGTCAGCTACCACGTAGGAGTGTATTCACCACAAAAAGGGGTGACGACACAGGCGAGCGCCGAAGCGCGCCCGTCGATAGAGGCGGTGGCCTCTTGGTGCAACGCGGCATGCCACGAAGCAGACATAACGTTCGGGTAGGGCAAGAGGCCCATTCCGAAGCGACGCGCCATCTCCAAAGGGAGCGGCTAGGCGCCTCGTGTCGTCACCGCAATAGGGGGTGCCGACACGGACGGGCGTCGGAGGCGCTTGTGCGTAACGTTCGGGTAGGGCAAGAGGCCCATTCCGAAGCGACGCGCCATCTCCAAAGGGAGCGGCTAGGCGCCTCGTGTCGTCACCGCAATAGGGGGTGCCGACACGGACGGGTGCAGAAGGGTTCCCGTCAATAGAGGCAATGGCCTCCGTGTGCAACGCGGCATCCGCTAAAAAGGACAGCGGACAAAAGTCCCGCGAAGCAGCCATGTTCCGACGAGCCCGAATCGCGCAGGCGAACTGACTCGCAAAGAGCAATCAAAAGCTAGAGCTTTTGATACCGCGTTGGGCGCCAGTGTGGTGTACACGTATCCCGAAGGAGTACGGCCACCAGCGTGGGTCCGGTCTTAGCGAGCCGCAGGGCACGCGTTAACCGTCGCCGTGGCGGGAAACACGATACTGCTCAAGTCGCAACGCTTTATTGTGGCAACACCAAACGCAGTACAGCCCGTTGCAAAAAGGCGCGGCGGGAAAGCAAGTAGGCTTATCCACGCCACGGGCACAAAGTACTACACAGGGTGCCACGAGCACGTCTCCGCGGTAAAGGTAATCCACGGAGACACCGGGACAAAGGGGGCCCGGTTGCTCGAGCGAGGGCAAAGGCGCTCGCGTTGGCTACGAAGGGAGACGGGTCGGCGTAGCTAGGCCACGCACTAGGACACCGTACTGCCCTTCGGCCGTGAGTACGCAGCGGGGCAACAAAAAGGTGAGCGTTCGCATCGGGCGCGAGGCGCCGTCAGCGAAGTCCGACGAGCCCCGAGCGACGGGACTCGACGGACGGAGAAGAATGCGTGGCTCACCGTTTGAAGTCCCGGACTGTACTCGCCGCTCCCGACGCAGCGCGCGAAAACCTCTCGGGGGTCCCCGCGCGCGGCGCCACAGTCGACATCCGCTACCGGGTGAGGGAGTTAAACGTCACTCCGCCCTTCCCAGCGCGGCTGACGGCAAAGGAGGGTAGGCATGTCGGGACATGAGAAAAGAGGCGGCAAAGCCCGCGCAAAGGCAGCGGGCCAGCCTCAATTCCCACAACATCCATCAGATTGTGACCGCTACAGCCTAGAAGGAACTCGCAATCTTCGAGTCATCAGCCAAGCACCACAACCCATCTTCCACTGAGAACAGGTGGCCAGTAAAAGCTATAAAATACTTTGAGAAAATGCTTCAATTAAGAGGCACTGAGAGTTTCCCAGGATTCTATTTACAACTTGAAGAGGCCTGTTAACTGTGCTTCTAAACAAGGACAAAAAGAAGGAATAGATGCGAATCTGCATGTCCCGTCTTCCCTCGTCAATGGTCCGTGTTTACTAGCACTAGTGCAGTTAATAGACCTTTGAAACGAATGTTAACCAACTAGCCTGACTAGGTGCTCTACTTACAACTTGGAGGCTCCAAGCCAGCGTCCAAACTGGATACCCTTAGCGGTATTTGATTGTGCCAATAGGAACCAACCTTGTCACTGCACCCAGAATTAGCATCTCCTGCTGGAAGGCCCTGTTGAAATAAACACCATAGACTAAAATCAGTTATTTTGGACCATAATCCACAAAACTGCTCATAGTAAGGTTAGCAGGCTGTAATAAATATAAACATATACAATGGGTTCACAATTGTGTTTTGAAAGTGTTTGTAGGACATGATCATTAAATTTGATGTGCACAGGCAACAACAAAACACGCATGACACACAGACACATGACATATAGCGTCACATGACATGACACATGACATATAGTAGTGTGCCATGCGTGTATTTTGTTTCGCCCTTGTAGCACCATGAAACGGCGCTTCTGTGCGCGAATGCCAACAGCGCAAGCACGGAGATCCACATGACTTTTCTTCATTCACTTCAAAGAAAGTAATGTTCAGTTTTTGTTTGAGACTTGTGTGGCTTATCTCGCTTGTGCTACCTGCTCGCCCAGCTTGGCCTAGTAGATCGTTCCAATATTGGTGACCCAGAATTGTGGTGCAGCTACTGGAGTCGAGCATCAACAGCACTATGACTTCAACGTCAACAACAGACTCCGTGACTATGACTGACTTCCACAACGACTGCTGCGCCAACAGACTCCTCAATCGACAGTAAGCTGCCACCCTTTTGGACTGCGGATCCCGCACTCTGGTTATTCAAGTAGAAGCCCAGTTGATAGTGTGACGCATCACAACAGACTTGACCAAATACCACGTCGCAAGCAGCCTCCCACTAGCAAATAGCCAGTGTAATACGGAATCTCTTACTTGACCCACCTGCGAAAAAGCATATGTAACGTTAAATGAAACTTTCATTCACCATGTCACGTCCCCCGAATCACGACTACAGAAATTGCTTCACGACATGAACCTTGGCGACCGTACTCCTAGTCAACTGTTGCGGCACATGCAACTATTGGGCAGCGAAACAAGCAGCTTAGAGCACTGTTTCGAGAACATTTTTCTGCAAAAGCTGCCATCAAATAATCGCTTGGTTGTCGAGGTGTCACAGAAGAAAGACCTGCCTGCAGTTGTTGAGCTCGCTGATCGGCTCATGACGGTCACCACGCCCACATCACTGGCTGCCATGCAAGAACAACAAGCTCAGGATGAACTTCAGCGAATGCGTGCAGATATTTCTCGACTCACCTAGACATTATCAGCTTTGGCGGTTTGGAAATGCTTTAAGTTGCCTTTGAAGGGGCCCTGAAATGCTTTTTCAAGTAACCACGAAATTAATTCACTGGAAAAGCTTATTTCCTCACAAATTCAATGCCACAAAAATTTTAAGAATACGTCCAGTGCGAGTGGAGTTACAAAGCTTTGTCGCATGCTGCAATTGCATTCTCTCTTCTCTCGTCCCGACTAAAGCACTGGAAGCTAAGCAGGGAGGGATGGCAGGGCCACATAAAAACGTCACACGTGCCTCGTGGCCTTGAGCACATCTTCTTTTACTTTTTTCTTCGAATATGCCGCTCTTTCGGTGTGATCGTACCTGCATGCGTGAACAAAACGCGGCCTCCCACAGCGATCTCTGTAACGAGCGAGCGTGCCATGTTCAAATCGGCTAATGGCTGATAGATGAGTAATTCACGTGTGATTTTTGGGCATAATCTGCCACATGTCGAGAAGAGAAAGCAATTTTTAGCTGACTTTGGTAATTTATTGTCAATTCCAGGCCACATGCTGTGCTATAATATTTGGCCCGCGTGTTGTTGGGAGCCACTACTACCGATCGGCAGAGTTTTCGGACCATGCTCAAAAAGTGTTGAAGGGCCCCTTTAAGTCATCCCTCGGTATTTTTCGTTACCGACTGTAACAATGGGGCTTGTTTCTTAGTCGACACAGGTACCGAGGTGAACTTGACACCCGCATCACAAACCGAAAGGAAGAACCCTAGTATATCGCCAATCCAAGCCGTCCTAACACGGTGATAAACATATGGAGATCGTTCACTCACATTGAACTTCAGTTACAACATAACGTTCAAATGGGTGTTCATAGCCGCTGATGTCAAGTTCACCTTATTGGGCGCCGACTTTCTGCAATACTTTGGCTTTATGATTGATGTTCGAAACAAACGGCTCTAGGATCCTGTGTGTCGTGCAGCAGTTCAAAGCAAGCCGTGTTTGCGTCCTCCGCTCAGCCGCACCTAACTCCGTCCATTAAGAGAATCAGACTTCACCAAAGTACAAGAGTTCCCAGAGCTAACGCAACAGCCACAGGCATTTGCTGAAGTAAAACATGATGTTCAGCATCACAAAGAAACCACAGGACTACCACTCTACTTGGCATTTTTCACCCGAGAAGCTACGGCTAGCCCGGCAGGTGTTTTCGCTTACGATGGAACGCGGCATAGTACGCCCTTCTTCCAGCCGGTATGCAGGGGCTTCTTCTCATGGTCCCCAAATTAACAGGTGGTGATTGGCATCCTTGCGGGGATTATAGGGCACTCAACCGTGTGACTGTACCATACTGTTACCTAGTGCCGCACGTTCACAACCTGACCTCCTGCCCGCACGGCGTGAACATCTCAGAAAGAGATCTGGTGGGAGCATACCATGAGATACCTGTAGCACCAGAGGATTTTCCCAAGACCGCAATAACAACGCCATTCGGAATGATTGAATTTCTATTGATGCCTTTTGGCTTGCAGAATGCTGGCCAAACTTTTCAATGGTTCATGAATGGCATTGTCCGGGGCCTCGACTTTTGCAAGGTTTACCTGGATGACCTGCTGATTGCTAGCCGCACGGTCAAAGAGCACAAGAGTAATCTACGCTGCTTGCTACAGCGACTGGCAAAAACATGGCAGTGTTATCAATACAGCCAAGTGCGTGTTCAGGGTACCAACGCTACCCTCATTTGAAGAGCGGGAGTGCAACCACATCCGGACAAGGTCAATGCAATACGGCGGTTTCCACAACCAAAAATTATCCGCCAGCTATGAAAGTTCCTAGAACTCGTAAACTTCTACTGTAGGTTCGTTTCAAAGTGCGCCCACATCCGAAAGCAAGCGATATTCAGTGGAACGACCAAGCTATAGACGCGTTTCGACATATTAAGGAGTCTCTCACGAATGCCACCCTGCTTGCATACCAGCAATGTGGGGTACCACTATGCATCATGGTGGACGCCTCAAATGCAGCTATTGAAGCTGTACTACAGCAAAAGTCAAGCAGAAGGTGGCAACCAATTTCCTTCCCCAGAAAATTCAGCCTGGCCTAACGCCAATCTGTCAGCACCTTCGGTAGGGAGTTCCTGGCCATATACGCGGCTATACGACATTTCCACCACTATGTAGAAGTTTGAGAATTTTCGTGCTCACGGTTCACAAGCCGCTAACTTGCGCACTGCGCGCGATCAACTCAGATACAAATGCACACGGGGCACGAGAGCCCAACCAAATGTCTTACATTGCAGAATTCTTAACGGATATATGCCGTGTCAGTGAAAAGGGATGTGCAGCGGCCAATGCTCTTTCGCGCAGGCCAGTGAACACCGTCAGCCTACCAAGCAGCGTTGACCTCACCAGATTAACTACGGCTCAACGCAGCGATCCGGAGTTGGAGCACCGACTGAAGTCCACAACCAGCACCTTGAAGCTGCAATGGGTGGATAGACAGACAAGATCTGAATGTTGTGACATGTCCACCGGTAGGGCCAGATTGTTCGTGCTTCCATACCTTCACCACAACATTTAAGAATTGCTGCCCAGCCTCTCGCATACAAGAATCCGAGCCATGCGACAGCTATACACAGCTAGGTTCATGTGGCCTGAAACAAACTGAGATGTCTGGCGTTTCACTCAGGTGTGCCTATCCTGTCAGCGCTCCAAAGTGCAGCGCCATACTGTTACCCCCTTAGGATCTTTCCACAAGATGGACACTCGATTTTCCCATGTACATTTGAACATTATGGGATCATTGCCTTATTGTCAAAGGCAAAACTACTAGCTAATTTGCGTCAAACACTTCATGTGCGACGGCCGAAGGCCGTCGCCATCCCAGATATGACTGCCGATACGGTTGCTCATGCTTTCATCTGACGCTGGGTAGAGCGATTCGGAGTTCCATCGACCGTGACAATCGATTGCGCAACGCAATTCGAGTCTACCCTATTCGAGAACATCACGCCGTTCCTAGGAATCTGGTGCATCCAAACAACAACCTACAATTCTATAAACAATGGTATGGTGGAAAGGTTACATCGCCAACTGAAGACTAGCCTGACAGCTAGTTCAAGTCAGAGATGGGTCGAGGCTCTACCTCTGGTTTTATTGGGAATTAGGTCAGCTCTAAAAGCGGACATTGGCTGCTGCTTGGCTGAGCTCGTATATGGCACAACACTTCACCTTCCGTGAAAGTTTGTCGCCGTCAGTAAAAGCACCAACACCAAGGCCAACGACGAGTACGCCTTGCGACTGTGGAACATTATAAGCAAGCTGCGCTTTATCCCTCCACGTCTGCTAGCACCACGACCTGTCCACATCCCCAGTGATCTCTCCTCCTGTTATCACGTGTTCGTGAAGCACAACACTGTACAGCGCCCACTCCAGCCCACTTATGATAGGCCATTCAAGGAGGTGAAACAAGGAGAAAAGTCCATCACGATCAACAGAGGTGGCAGTCATGACGTAGTTTCGCTTGACCTCGTAAAACCACCACACGTGAACAGCAACAGTGAAGTGCGTGCACTATCTCAAGTTCCACAGCCATAAAGGCTACCAGCAGAGCAGACTGAACCAGCTCACCTACTCGTTGAAAGGTTCACGCGGAGTAGACAGTGCAGAAGACCTCCGGTGCGAATGAACTTATGAACCACAATGTGGTGTTGATACATTTTCCGGAGGCAGTGCTTGAATGCCAACAGTGCAAGCACGGGAAACCACGTGACTTTTCTTCATATACTTCAAGGAAAATAAAATTTCAGTTCTTTGGGACCTGTGTGGCTTATCTCATTTCCGCTCTCTGCTCAGCCTAGCAGTGCATTCTAACACCCCCGTCTGTTTGTGCACTTACAATTTACTGATCATACACAATGGAATTTCATTGGCATCGTGTTCACAGGAACCGGAATATAATATGTACAGTTACACCCAATACAAAGTTCAACATGTCGCCCACGGTAAAAGCAGGGTCATCACAACACGGATGTGCCGACACTGAGAACTTGCAGATGTCTATACTGTTTTGGCTGCTGGTATATCCGAAACTGGTGTCTGCCGGTGTTAGAGATTAGGCTTGTGGCCCTTTCAACCATGGCCATGACATCGCAGCTCATATTAAACACCACTGTACCTTCCTAATACCATCACTTCCAAAGCAAACTCTTTCGCATACTCTGGAGCACCTAGCGATGCTCATAGGAAATTAATGCCAAAGTTTTACAAAGAGTAAAAGCTAGTAACACTAATATCTGTGGTTTTATGTTCTAAAATCACAAGATGAGAGACTGCGTGGAGGGCCCCAAAAATTTCAACCACTTGGTGTTCCTTAATGTGCACTCTTAAGTAGCGTAGTGGACACAGGCCAGGACCACAAGTAAAAATAGGGTTTATTCCAGAGACATCTGATCGTCGTCCTTTTCAGTCTACAAAGAGCTGTGTGCACGCACCACAGTTCCGCAGTTAGCGCGATACAGCACTTCCTTTGCCTGAAAAGTCTGGTGCGAAACTTCACTCCCTTCAAAACCTCTCCGAGAATCTTCTTTTGAAAGTTGAACGTCTGGATAGGAATGAATCTTCCACAGCGCTTCCAGGCTGCTTAGTACTCACCCCTTTGTCAGTTTGCTGAGTTCCCCTGTGGAGAGTCAATGAGGCAGCTAACCTTCAGCGCCGATGTCCATTTCACTCTGCCTTGAATGAGTCAAACAGGCTGCTTGCTGCGCTTTCTGAAGTCGCACTTGATCAACATGTCGTCGCTGTTCTCTCATATTAACAGTGAGCAGCGGACCACCACTGGCAACCATCACAGTACCATTCAGCCATCCGTGAATATACTGTCGTGTCGAAATTTGTGTTCCGGGCAGAAACAAGTGGGACGGCGGTGACGGGGCCTTGCTACTAACTGTCTACTTTATGCCCTCTGACTCCGGGAAGTGAGCACTTAGTCTGGTTCTTGGGCGGGCACCAAGCAACATCTCTGCAGGTGATTTGCCGTTCTTTACCGGCGTTACTCTGAAACGAAGCACGAATTTATCAAGTAGACAATTCAGCAACCCTACTTTGTTCTATAGTGCGTCTTTTACAGCGCATACTGCTTGCTCACTCTGTTTTGACTGCGGATAATAAAGGCCAGTTGTCACGTGATGAACATGGTTACCCCAAAAGAATGTCTTTTGTCACTACACTAGTTAATTGGGGACCATTATCAGATACAACTGTGTGAAGCAGGCTGAAACGAGCCAAAATACTTTGAAGGGCTTCCACTGTGGTATGAGCTGTCGTTTTGAGTGGAACTGCCTCTATCGATTTCATACCTGCATCCATTAGCACAAGCATTATGTGACGTTCCACCGGACCAGCGAAGTCGACATGCAGCCAAGACCAGCACTTGTCAGTTTCAGACCAAGTTGAAGGAACCTGAGCGGGACCTGAACCATTAGCGGCAGACACTGCACACAGTGCGGACAACTTTTTATTAGACTATGTCATGGTCCAGAAAAGAATACGAAAAACAATGCGGTGCAAGGCTATTTATTGCCATGACGCCAGGATGGCTTTCGATTGATCGATACGTGGGGTTTAACGTCCCAAAACTACCATATGATTATGAGAGACGCCGTAGTGGAGTGCTCCGGAAATTTTGACCACCTGGGGTTCTTTAACGTGCACCCAAATCTGAACACACGGTCCTACAACATTTCCGCCTCCATCGGAAATGCAGCCGCCGCAGCCATGATGCCTGGATGGCTTTTGTGCGATTCTTCCAATATGACAGAACGCACTACCATGCCACGGTGGTCTGGTGGCTAAGGTACTTGGCTGCTGACCCGCAGGTCACAGGATCAAATCCCAGCTGCGACAGCTGAATTTTCGATGGAGGCAAAAATGCTGTAGGCCCGTGTGCTCAGATTTGGGTGCACTTAATATTAAAGAGCCCTAGGTGGTAAAAATTTCCGGAGCCCTCCACTACGACATTTCTCAGAATCATATGGTGGTTTTAGGACGTTAAACCACACATTAATCAAACCAAAGAACACATTCTCTCCGGCAAAATGACACAGTCACTCCCAAAAAGTAATTCATTGCTCACTGTCAGCTCATCTCTACGAGTGAAGAAATGTCGAAAACACTGTTATCCCGCAATCAGTTCTCCTAGCCAGCCCCGTCGCATCGAAAAAGCACCCCATCTTCAGGGGTGTTTTCTGCTAGCTCCTGTGGATACAGAGCAAATTCATTTAATGCTTGCGCACGCAGGACGTATTTTACCGAAGGCAGTTGTGATCCAGCCAGTTTACGATTTGGAGCAATTTTTAGAGCAGAAAAAGCAGATTCGGGGCAGGACTGTGTTTGAAGCAGATCTGGAGCAGACAAAATGGAGTTTATAATAATTTGTTGCAAACCATGTATAAATTATCGGTGAATATTATTATTAGTATGCAAACTAGAAATGCTGCTGCAATGTAAACAAGGAGACAAAACAGAAACAAAGAGCAGCCATTAATCAGGTTTTTAGCACCAATTTGTAACATTCTAGTTTTGCTGCACTGCACAAGATGTATGTAATGTGCAAAAGTGAAAAGTTAGTGACAAGAATGGTTACGTGTGTTAGTGACAAGGTAAGCATGACATATACTGTTTGTGTCATATATTCATACAGGTGTCATATATTCATACAAAGGGAACCTAATTATAAAACCAGCAATCGAACAATTAAAGAACCATGACGAAGAAAACTCGATTGCTGCAAGTGAAATTTTTGTGTAGGTAGTGCGTCAAATAATCGCCACAACTCACTGTGGATGATGCTTCACCTTAACCAGTAATTTCTATAGGTGTAAGCAACAAGTGACATTTTCCTTTAATTTAGAGGACTCTGGGCTCAGCACTCCCTGTCTTCCAGAATCAGAGAACAAAGCATTCTAAAAATGAAACTGGCATGATGTAAACAGCTGGTACGAAGGGGGTGGGGTCAGTGATCAATGTAAAAGCAAAGGGGTGGGGGATGCATTTATTCAAAGCAGCCATGAAGGAGAAGAGTTGTATGTCAAAATGTTGGCTTTTGCAACGCCACGTGTTCACGAATTTCACACATAAATATGCTGTCAAGGTGCTATGGGTGGGTATGAGCCCCATGCTACTGGCAAGTTTGGAGAATACCGATGGGGATCTGCGAACAGGCCAGATAACGTATGGCAACTGGCTCATTAGGTAGGAGGGAGGCTACAATTTTTTTGCTCTCATTTGGGGGAAGGAGGAAAAAGGAAGTTGATGTGCGATTTCAAAACAAATGGCAGATCCGGTGAGCCCGCTCGCAAGCCTAGTTCACAAGTGCGAGGGAAACACTTGAGAATATTTACAAGCTCGGGGGACTTATTTTACCTTTTATTGAGAAATTATTTATTCATTTTATTTATTTATTCATTTTTCGGACAGTACAAAAAGCATTGCCCGCGGTCAGGACAAAAGGAGGTGGTTAGCCCCCTGACATGGTCCTGCTCACGCTGGGCGTAACAGTAGCAATAGAAACAATATAAATTATTGCAATGCGCACACATAAACATATATACATACATAAAATATATACATACAAAAAAAGGAACAAAAGAAATCATTATTGTAACAATAGAAATCATTGCTGAGCACACATAACATATAGACATACACAAAAATATATACATACAAATAAAAAGAGCAATAGAAATAACTATTATAACAATAGTATTCATTGCTGAGCAGACATAAACATATATATATATATATATATATATATATATATATATATATACACAAAAATATATACATACAAATAGTATGAGAGACTGTAGCTCACCTTACCGTGCTGAGAGTGCATTTATCCTAAGTGTTAAAGAGGGACCGAATTTTCATTTTGTATTTTTTTGAGTTGGTGCACGATCGTGCTAGTTCAATTATTGCAGGATGCTCATTACATAACTTCATAATTTGGAAGTCTATTGTTTGCATTCCATAGTTTGTGCGTGTTCTTTCCACAACTATGTGTGTTTTACGAAGGTCGTGGCCGGTGTTCCTGCTTAAATAGCAATGGCTAAATGAACCCCAGTCTCCCGATACTTCGCAATATATGTACATCGACAATTTCATTTTGTAAACAAGGCAGTATTGTGGAATTCTGTACTTTAACATGAGAGCTGACGCATCTACATTATACCCCGAATTAAGTAGTCTAACTGTTTTCCTCTGTAAAGAAGAAAGCTTTTCATTATCAGTCTTAATTCCTGTTCCCCACACTAACGAGCAGTAACTAAAATGAGAATGTACTACGGAAAAATACAATTCCTTCTTTAAGTTAGTTGTTAAAAAGTTACGTGAACGGTTCAACATGCCTATAGACTTCGCTACCTTCATCCTTACATTGTTCACGTGTATTGACCAACTTAAATTTGATTGAAAAGAAACGCCTAGAAACGAATGATTGTGCACTAGATCTAGTTGCGAATCGCCGTAGTATAGTTTCATAATGTAATCTACTTCTTTATTTTTAGAATAGAAAAGCATGAACTTTGTCTTTTTAACATTTATTTTTAGTTTATTAGAAGATACCCAGAGATTAAGCTCTTTCAACCAGTTTCCAGCTCTTTCAACCCCATCGATACGGACAGTATCGATGGGGTTTCTACCATCACCATCATGTCGCTTCATCTCCGTCACTCCGAGGCGAATGAGATCCCCAGCGTTTTAGACCGACAGTCAAATGTTCAACTGGCGTCAAAAGACCCAAGAGGAAAGGGGATTCCATCCAGCAGAACCTGCAACCTTTGATTTGTTGAGCACGGTTGTCCCTGCCACATGCATTATCTCGCTATCTGGGCAGGGCGCTGAGCCGTGCCCCCAGGACCGGAGGCAGAAAATAGCCTCCTTTTTTTATCTCTTCCTCTTTCATTAACCTCTCTCGGCAGCAGTCAGCGTGAAGAGAATATTCGAAGAGTGTTCCTGAAGCGGCTTTACTCTCTTTAAACCAGCGCTTTGTAGCTTTGCGCGAAATCGGATCCTAAAGTAAGCTGCCAGCTTCCCTTCGAATAACATTGCAATTCGTTTCTACCGTATCGCATTAATCACTTCAACCTTGCAGTGAAACTGACTGTTTTTTGTTTTTGTTTTTTGGTCGACTGACAACATTGACTGAACGGCGTTAAGAAGGCATGAGAGCATTTGTTCTTTATTTGCGGCTGAATCGGCAGCTCAATTTCTATGTGCACTGGTTTAGATCCGTCTGTTTGGAAATCAAGACGCGCGACAAGCCCTTGGACATTCACGAGCAGCAGTTGCACCGTATCGTGCCAGACATGCTCTACTTTGATATTCAGGCTTAACTTTTACGATAGGCATAGACAAAAAATTTGGGCAGTGTGATCAAAAGACGTCCACTTTTTTTGGGGGGGAAATATCAAACAAACATGGCCGAATTTCAATTTGCAGGAATAGAGATTTTCTATCCCGCAGTGCCGATACCTTCCCACTGGCCACAGTGACTATATTACGGTACCCGGAGCGACTCGCAAACAAAAAAAAGTCACCTTTCCTATGCGTTATCCCCTGTTCCATAACGAATAAGATAGGCTACCGATGGCATGCTCAACTTTCAACAACGAAGACAGATACAGCGGCTCAGATACTTAGGCTTCCAGTGGCATTATAAAAAAAGCTGTAGTGTTTGCGAGATCAAAAACAGTTATGGGCTATAAATGGTCCAATGTCAGGTAAAAAGGTGAACTAGTGTACTTTGGCACACTTGACACAAGCTGTACTCGAACGTGCACAGTAAGGCACAGGGATATGGAATTGTAGCAAAATGGCATTATTGGTGCACTTGGGTCATTTCTGCGAAGGGTTTTCTCCTGCGTTTTCTTGAATAGGAAGAGGTAAATGGCTCAAAGCATCGGTGTTACTGTTCAATTGTCGTTTTCAATATTTCAATTCATACTGATACCCTGACAAGAGTAATGCCCAGCGCTGGATCCTTGCCGCTGCCATTTGGGGTATGGGCTTCTCGATCGAAAACCTATCAGGTAATCTTTGCCGTTGATGCAATGAGACAGCACTGCACCCAAACCAAACATAAAAGCGTCGCATTCAAGATGAAGTGGCTTACGAGAATCACAATGAATTAGAAAGTTTGCCTTTTTCATAGCCGTTTTTGCTTTCTAAAATGTGCTTTCTTGCACCTGTCCCAATTTCCAGGCCAATCCCTTCGTCAGCAATGCACACAGTGGTGCTAGCATGGTTTAGAGATTGGGCAAGAGTTTGGTGTACATGTGATTAGGCCAAGAAAACATTTAAACTGGCTCACTGAGGTTGGCGCCAGTGCCCCTAGTATGGCACCGAGAATGTGTTGCAACGAATGCCGATCTTTTTCATTGATGTGGTGGCCCATAAATCTCACTTGTTTTTCTCGGAATCTGTATTTGGTTTTGTTTAGCTTCAGGCTGCTGTCCTGCAGACAGAAGACCTGTCCCAATACAGACATATTGTGCTTCTTTTCCATGAGGAGAATGTTATCTAGGTAGACTTTCACTTTTGGCAGGCCTCGGAGGACTGATTCCATGCACCTTTGGAACAGAGCTGAGGCTGAAGCAATTCCAGAAGCGAGGCAATTGTTCAGCACTGTGATTTTTTAGCTTCGGCGTCAAAAGGAAGTTGGTTGTATGTGGAATGCAAGTCTAACGTGCTTAAGATTTCACCTCCAGCAAGCACTGCGATGATATCGTCAGCCTTCGGCACAAGATACTGTTCCAAGTAGCCTGATTCACCGTTAACTTCAAGTCCCCGCAGAGTCTCATGTCACCATTCTTTTTCCCCACGGGAACTACCAATGCTGCCCATTCAGGAATGCTGATCTGGGAAAGCACTCCTTTAGGCAATCAATCTCTACTGAGACTTGTGCACGCACTGCATAAGACACGGTCCATGCTTTGCAAAAACGAGCTGAGCACCTTCTTCCATGTATAGTTTGATGGGAGGCCCTTTACAACAACCCAGTTGGTTGTCAAAGAGCTGCGAAAATTCATCAAGAAAGGCTTCCAACTGCACATTCTCTTGAGCAAAGTTTACACATGCAGCACTTTTGGTGTTCAAAAAATTCATAGCGGCTTTGCAAAATTCCTCTATTCTACACCAGCCATGCAGCAGTGGTCCTTTACAGTCCACCACCACTAACGTACTGGTCACGGTTACTGTCTCAAACATCACGTCCACGATTGACCTGCCAATGATGGGCCGGGATCTAAAGAAGCAAGACGGCCGCAGGACATTTTTCGCGAGAGCTGGCCACCACCTTCTGTGTCTCTTGTATACAGTAATTGAAATTACACTCACAAGCAATCCAGTGTTGATAATCATTCTCAGTTTTTGCACTCCCCATGTCAAAACTTTCTTGACAGGCCACGAGGTGTCTCTGTCAGTTGCATTGTTTGCCACCAAGGCAAGCACAAACTCTTCGCCCTCACTTTCGTCTTCCACGACATATGCACTTGACGCTTGGAAACAACTCCTGCAGCATACCCTGGCCAGGAAACCTTTCCTCCCGCACTGATGACATTTGGTGTTTCGATGTCGGCACAAGTTGGAATCATGCGACCTGTCGCAACGCCTTCAGGTCGTCCGCCTTCAGCAGAATGTTATACCGGAGTAATATCCCATCTTTGTCACCACTGAAGTAACGTAACGGACACAGGCCAAGACCACAAGTGAAAAGAGGCTTTATTCCCGAGACATCAAATCGTCATCTTCGGTCTACGAAGAGCTGTGTGCACACACCGCAAGGATGCACCTAGATGCAGTTCCCCAGTTAGCCCAATACAGCACACTTGTCATCCCAGACTCGAACCATCTTCCCCACTGCTCTTTATCACTCTTCTTCGTTCCACTCTCTGTCTCTCCCTCTCTCTCTCTAAATGTCCTCGCTTTCCCTCAACTCTGCTGTACTCCATACTGGGAATCGCCCAATTACTGTGAAGAAGACATGCCCAAGTTTCTTAATATACTAAGCCGCCTTACTCCAAGCTTAAAACAGCTTTGCTGTTAGATGTGGGCTGATCTGTGCATGGCCTGCAGGAGTTCTGCTCGCAGAGATGAAGGCACCACAAGAAGGTACTTGGCTCAAAGTGACGAGAAGTTCTTTTTGAGAAGATTTCACAGCGAAAACGACGTAAGTACCCGTTTGAATAACTTCGGAACAACGGAGGTCCTGCCCTCGGGGTATTCGATTAGGCCCCTAAGTTCCGGGTAGGCACGCTTTCGTTCAGTGAAGTCGTCGGCAGTTATCATTCCCTAGAAGCAGTTGTCATTCAGGTTGTCGGGGGCTCGAGACAGGTCGTCAGAGTGTTTTCTGTCGAACTTGTAAATGACGGTAATGTCGTATTCTTGAAGTCTCAGGCTTCATTGCACAAGGCGACCTGCAGGGTCCATCAAGTTAGCTAGCCAACACTAGGCGTAGCAGTCGCTCACAACTTTGAACGGCCTGCCATAAAGGTAGAGACACAACTTTAACGTCGCCCATATGAGGGCAAGGCACTCCTTTTCTGTTGTGGAATAATTGCTTTCTACCTTGGATAGTGACCAGCTAGCATAACTAATAACCCTTTCCAGTCCGTCAGTCCTCTGCACAAGGATGGCGCCGCGTCCTATGCTCCTTGCGTCAGTGTGCACTACTGTTTCGGTGTTTTCGTCAAAATGCGCGAGTAATGAAGGCATCTGCAGGCATCCTTTTAGTTTCTGAAATGCTTCCTCCTTTGGCGTTTTCCACTTGAACTCGACGTCGATCCTCGTAAGGTTAGCGAGTGGCTCGGCGATTCAGGCTAAGTTTTTGACAAACTGCCTGTAATAGGTGCACAGGCCAAGAAATCGATGCACAGCCTTCTTGTTGGCGGGCGGCGGGAATGTAGCGATAGCGACTATCTTGTGCAGATCAGGTCTTACTACGGACTTGCTTATCACGTGGCCCAAGAACAAAAGTTCCTCGTTCTGGCTTCAGGGTGAGTCCCGAGGTCTTGATGGCTTTAAGTACAGGTTCAAGGCGCCAAGATACTCATCGAAGCTCGACGAAAACACGATGACAACCAAGTAAACGAGAGAAGTCTGCCACTTCAATCTTGCTAGCACTGTGTCCATAATGCGTTGAAAAGTCGCTGGTGCTGAGCCAAAACCGAAGGGCATGAATTCGAACTCTAAAAGGCTGTCTGGTGTTTCTTGTCGGGTCTCTCGGTCATTCTCGTCGACTTCGATTTGCCAGTAGCCAATATTGAGGTCCATCAACGAAAAGTACTTCGTGCTGTGGAGTCGATCCAAGGCGTCGTCTATCTGTGGCAAAAGATAAACATCTTTTGTGATTTTGTTGAGGCGGCGATAATCAACACAGAAACGTAAGGTTCCATCCTTATTCACTAACACCACGAGTGACGCCCACGGGCCCTTAGACGGTTGGATAATGTCGTCGCATAGCATTTGATCGATTTGTGTTTTTACGGCCTCGCGTTCTCGCGTTAAAACTCTGTAGGGGTCTGCCGTAGGGGTCTGACGCTTTTCTCTGTTATGATGCGATGTCTCACGACTGGGGTCTAGCGAATTTTTGATGACAAAAAACAGTCCTTGTATTGCAGAAGCAGGGCCTTGAACTGTTCTTGCCAATGCTTCGGAAAGCTCGAATTGGCGTCAAAAGCAGGGTGAGGAGCTTCGCTTCTCGGAGTAGGTTCTGCAGAATCGGCAAGGACGAAAGCATTGGTGGCTTCTAAAATTTCGCCGATGAAAGCGACCATTGTACCTTTGTTCATGTGTTTCTACTCGTTGCTGAAATTTGTGAGCATAACTTGCTTTTCTTCCCCGCACCTTGGCGATTCCTCTTGCAACGCAAATGTCACGGCTGACCAACAGGTGCTGATTGTCTCAAACGATGCCTTCGAAGCCCTCTGGTTTCGGAATGCCAAAGGAAATTAACGCTTGGGCGAGGAGGGACGGTGACTTGTTCTTCCAGCACATTCAGGGCATGGCTTCTGGATGGCGTGCCTGGCGGCAGTGCTTTTTCTGTGGATAGTGTTATCGACTTTGTTCTCAGGTCAATGACCGCGCCATAGAGGCTCAAAAAGTCCATTCCAAGAATGACATCTCTCGAGCAGTGCTGTAGTGTGACATAGCTTGTGGGATAAATGTAGCTGTTAACGATTAATCTGGCTACGCAGATTCCTGCCGGTGTTACTAGGTAATCTCCAGCTGTACGAATTTCAGAGCCTTTTTAAGCGGTCCTAACTTTCAACTTCGCGGCGAACGTCCCACTGATGATAGAATAGTCGGCTCCGGTGTCGATGAGAGTTGCGACACTGTGGCCGTCGATAAGAATGTCAAGGTCGCTAGTTCGTAGCCTCACATTGCAGTTGGATCGTGGTGTCGGATCCCGGCTGCGACAGTCTGTACTGCTGCTTTGACATTGCGTCGTCAAGTTGTTTTCTGGCCACAATTTTTCGACGTCAGGACTACATTGACGTTGCGGGGGTTCTTGAAGTTTTGGGCGGTGTCAGCAGCGGAGGTTCTTCGGTGCTTCATCGTACAGCAACTGCACCTCCATAAGTTGCTGCCCTTAGTTTTCCGAGTATGGGCTCGAACGGTAAGGTCATCAGGATGTCCACTGCGCTCCTTCCAGGTAGTCGGCGATCACCCCACTGTGGAAACGGCGCGTTCACGTCGAAACAGCGTAGCCCTATTTGTCGGTACTGGAAGCGGCGGTAGGTGTGGCCAGCCTCTCCGCAGTGATAACAGAGTGGTCGGGGGCGCACCACACGTCGGTATGGCGTCGGCGGTGGTCGCGGTGGTGTCTGGCGACGAAAATGCGGTGGCGCAGCCTCTTCACATGCACGAGGCCGGGGAACATTGCGTCGGGCTACAGCAGTGTAGCTCATGGCTTGTGGCTCAGGCTGCGCTGGTTCGGGTGTGCAAAGAAATTGCTGGACTTCCTGGAGTACAACGACAGCGATTGGATCCACTGGATGCTCGGAGGCTGGCAGCAATTTACGCAGCTCTTCCCATACAATAAAATTCACGCAGCTCTTCCCGTAAAATAGAACTGATAAACTAAAGGCCCATAAACTGAAGGTCAGATTACAGCGATGCCCACTGGTACTGATAGTGGCGAACAGAGCGTCGGCTGTCGATCAAATGACAAGTGGCAAAACACGTTGGCAATTATACACTTGACCTCGAAAACTGAGTCGCCTGTGCAGTTATACGCTTGACGAAAACTGAGTCGACTGTGCGAACTGTTCGTTCTACCGTCCAGACCCACCCTCGTTTGCACTACGAACCCCGCAAAAAAATTTGGAGACTGTATTTTTAATAGAGTATATCAGCTATTGTTATTGTGTAGAGATACTACGTCGGCCAAACAGGTCGTTGTATAAATGCGAGGCTGAAGGAACATCTGTACAATGTGGATCAATATAAACAAGGATGGTTGTCCGTTCACTGCAGCACGTGTGGCTGCAGGCCAATATATTCAGAGTGTACTATTGTTGCAACAAGCAGGGCTCGCACCACACACGAGATTATAGAGGCTGAAAAAATATGGTCATTAAAAGATGCTTGTTTAGCACCCCTTCTCGCGCTCACCGATGCAAGAACTACTTTTCGTCGTCTTCGAGAATTCGAAAGACCCTTGTCGCGAAACATCGAATCGTAACAGAAGAAAATTTCAGGCCACTTCGTCAGAGCCCGTACAGAGCTTCGACGCGAGAATGTGAGGCTATAAGTCGACAAAATGCTACACGACGACATTATCCAGCCTACACAGAGTCCATGGGTGCCACCGGCGGTGTTAGTGAAGAAAAAGGATGGCACAGTACGCTTTTAAGTCGACTATCGGCGCCTCAACAAGATCACGAAGAACTATGTACTAAACCCTCTCCCCCAAATAGACAACGTCCTTGATCTACCTCATAACGCGAAAGACCTTTTATCGATGGACCTCAAGATAGGCTACTGGCAAATTAAACTAGATGAGCGAGACCGAGAAAAGACCGCCTTCATTACACCAGACGGCCTCTTCGAGTTCAAGGTAATGCCCTTTGGTCTTTGCTCAGTGCCTGCGATGTTCCAGCATGTTATGGACATCGTGCTGGCTGGATTGAAGTGGAAGACTTTCCTCGTGTACTCAGACGATGTCGTTGCATTTTCCTCAAGCTTCGACAACCATCTCTGGCGCCTTGAAGCTGTACTTCAAGCAATCAAGACATCCGGACTCACTCTGAAGCCAAAAAGGTGCCGCTTTGCATACAAGGAATTCTTGCTCTTGGGCCAGACGATAAGCAAGTCCTGAGCACGCGACCCACAGAAAACAACAGCCATCGCTATATTCTCACCACCCGCCGACAAGAAGGCCGTGCATAGATTTCTCTGCCTGTGTGCCTATTACAGGCATTTCGTCAAAAACTTTGCTCATACCGCTGAGCCACTCACTAACCTTACAAAGACCGACATCGAGTTCAAATGGGAAACGCTACAGGAGGAAGCATTTCAAGAACTAAAACGACACCTGCAGACACTGCTGATACTTGCGCACTTCGACGAATATGCAGACACAGAAATCCACACCGACACAAGCACTGTAGGGCTCGGAGCTGTCCTGGTGCAGAAGATTAACAAACTTGAAATGGCCATCTATGCGAGCCAGTCGCTAAGGCGGAAGTCAACTATTCCACAACAAAAAAAGAGTGTCTTGCCATCATCTGGACTACCCCGAAGTTTCGCTTCAACATTTATGGCTGGCCTTTCAAAGTTGTGAGTTACCACCACGCCCTCTGTTGGCTAGCAAACTTTATAAACCCTTCAGGACGGAGGAGTCTGGGACTTCAGGAATTTCACATCACCATCGTTTACAAGGCGTGGCGAAGGCACTCTGCCAACTGCCTGTATGGCGCCCCCGCTGACCCTCCGCCTCCACCACAGGACAATGAGGATGGCAACTGCTTCTTGGGAACTTTGACGTCAATGACTTTGCAGAACAACAGTGAGCTGACCCTGAAATCTAGAGCCTTATGGAATGCCTCAAGGGCAAGGCTGCCGTTGTTTCAAAGGTATTCAAGTGAGGACTGGCATCGTTTTCCTTGCGTAATGGTATCCTCATCAAGAAAAACTTCTCGCCACATCTGGAACTACCTCATCCTAGTACCTTCGGCGTTATGTCAAAAGTTGATGATGATGTGTGGTGCTTTATGGCGCAAGTGCCAATTGATGGCCAAAGAGAGTCATTTCAGTGACTCGAAATGTGAACGATGATATGGTGCGTGGCTGTAAAATTCCTCGCACTAATATGGGTAAAAACATATAAGTGTTAAAATCATGACATTGGCGTGAAATATGTGCAGTGAAAATGGTTGTCAAAAGGTCATGATAATAAAACCATCGCGGAGATACAGTCACCACAGCCGCGACCTGGGTACAGAGGTCATGCTACGTATCACCTTGAAATATGCAGTGAAAATTACGTACATCATATAAAAACATGAACAATGAGTAAATTTGAAAAATTGGATCCCTACCGATAAGCACCCCAGGGTGTAGTGGGAGCTGCTGTCTGTAGGGCAGTAAAAAGTGCTTATTTCTTGGAGCATCTAACTCATTGCACTGGACGAGGAAGTGGAGAACCGTAAAGGGTTCTCTACATCTCTCACACAATGGTGGATCACCGGCAGACAGAAGATATGAATGTGTAGAGTATGTATGTCCTGTTCTTAGTCTCATAAGTGTTACTTCTGTGTGTCATGATTTTGATAGTGGTGGCTAATGACCAAGTTGTGGCTTAACATGTTTATTACATGTGTCTACCCCACGTCTTTTGCCAATAACCTCTGAGCTTTTGTTTTAGAAAAGGTTTCGTGTCAAGTGCAGAGATTGGTATTGATGCATTAGCGGCATCGTTGCTGGCAGATGCAGCAAGCTGGTCCGCCAAGACATTTCCTTATATTTCATAGTGCCCCGGCACCCAGCAGACAACATGCTGTTTGGATGAATAGACTATGCATAACAATGAATAAAGGGACACAAGAACAGGGTTCTTGTGTTATTTACGTGTTTTCAAGGCTTTCACCACACTCAGAAAATCCCTGTAAATTACCACTTTTTGTAGTTTTATACGTGCAATATGTTTAAAGCCGCAAGGATCGCATATGCTTGACCGGTGAAAATGCTTGTATCAGGGTGCAGAATGCCGGCTTCTAAAAAGGATGGGCCAACGGCTGCGTACGAAATAGAAGTATTGGCCTTTGAAGCATCTATAAAGAACTCAGAACCTGTGTACTTTTGTTGTAGTTCTAAGAAGTATGTGCGGATATGTGCAATGAGTGCGTGCTGTGTAATATCTAAAAAAGACACATCACAATCTATCAATTGCCACTGCTATGGTGGCAGACATGCTGCGGGAGCCATCAGACAATATTCGAGTGACACACCGGTTTCCTCAGAAAGGCCCCTCACACCGGCCATCTTTCACTACACTCAGAAAATCCCTGTAAATTACCACTTCTTGTAGTTTTACACGTGCAATGTGTTTAAAAGCCGCAAGGATTGCATATGCTTGGCCAAAACCGGCCATCTTTGAGACAACCTTATTCACTTATAAGGTTGTCTCAAAGATGGCCGGTTTTCAAACAGAACAGAAGTAGACATGTCATCAATTGTGAAATGTGAAGAGTGGTCCTTGTTTGCCTTCACTTTGAGATAATATAGAAAAGACATGTAGCATCTCTGTAGGTGGAGGGACCATTTGTTTGATTCCACGTACTGGCTTCCAATGGGGCTAGTGCGAAAAGCACTCGTAGAGAGGCGACAGCCTAGGTGGTGAATAGGGTCAAGCATCTTTAGGGCGGTAGGTGTCGCAGACTGATAGCTTATTGCTCCATAATCTAAGTGAGTGCGTACAAGGCTCCTGTAGAAGTTCACGAGACACTTCTTGTCACTCCCCCGTGTAGTGCATGACAACACTTTTAGAACATTCATGGCTCTGAAGCACTTGTTTTTTAGATAATGTGTGGTACGAAGGTTAGCTTGGTGTCCAGAATTAGGCCTAAGAATTTGTATTCAGCATTAACACACAGGCGTTCACCATGCAATTAAATGACAGGGTTAGGGCGAGTGCCTCTCTTTCTAGAGAACAAGACGCACGAGCTTTTTTGGGGGTTCAATCGCAATCCGTTTTCCTCAGCCCATTTGGAGACCTTGTTCAAGCCAAGCTAGACTTGCCGCTCACAAATTGCCAGGTTACAAGATTTAAATTCACGCTGGACGTCATTGACATATGTGTAGTAAAACATACTTTGTGGGATGCAAAGACACAAATAACTCATTTCTCTATGCTGAGCATGATGACCTGAGTGCTGGACACCTGGAATTTTTCCGCAGGCTAGTGAGGCTACAGGAAAAGTACTACTGGCCCTGCCTCACTGCCGACATCACCCACTACGTATAAACCTGCAGAGACTGTCAGCGACGATTAACTCCGTGGACTACCGTAGCTCATCGAGCCACCTTGTCAACCGTTCAAATCAGCATGGACATACTAGGACCGTTCCTAACATCAAATTCCAGAAACAAATGGCATGCCGTAGCTACTAACTACTTCGCCCACTACGCCAAGACAAAGGCGCTGCCCAAAGACAATGCCGCCGAGGTAGCCAAGTTCTTCGTCGAGAAGATTGTCCTGCGTCATGGTGCTCCTAAGGTCCTCATTATTGACAGAGGTACAGCCTTCACTGCAGAGTTAATTCAGCCGATTTTGGCACACACCACACAAGCCACCAGCGGATGACAGCGTATTACCCACAGACCGATGGCCTCATGCTGGCCATGTACGTCAACATTGAACACAAAACGTGGAAGCCATCCTTCCATACGTGACCTTCACATACAGCATGACAATGCAGGAGAAGACGCAGATGTCAGTGTACAAGCTGGTCTACGAAAGGAACCCGTCCACGACCCTCGATATCATGCTGCCCGACATCGCTGACGAAGAAAACCGCAACGTGACTGTCTAGCTTCAGCACGCCGAAGAAGCACGACAATTCACCAGCCTTCGCAACAAGAACTAACCAACGATCGACAGCCGCCGTTACAATCTTCGATGACACTTCGCAGAATACCAACCAGGTGACCTTGTTTGGGTGTGAACGCAGATACACCAACTATGAGGTTATTCCCAATGGCATCACGAACTATCATCGGCGCCGTGCACAACCTGAAGTCGTTCATGTCGTGTGCCTCAAGCCATTTCATGTGCGTTAACGAACCTAAAGACTGTTATTTGTTATTCTCTTATTGCGCTTCATTGCTTGTACTTATTTATTACTGTACCTTCTTACTTTATTATTTTTACTGTTCAGTATTTTTCCCCCTTGTTCCGTTTTAAGCATCGGGAGGATGCTTTTTTTCAGGGGGGGAGGGGTCCTTATGCGCATTTCTTATTTTCTCTTTTGTTTCATTCAACTTTCACCCACAAAGTCTGTCAGGAATGCTCCGCGCAAACTGCGCCTCATTGTTTGAGAAGGTTCACAATCATTGTAGATCATTCGGTTAGAATTCTCAGCGCAAACTGCGCCTCATTGTTTGAGTAGGTTCCCGATCATTGTAGATTATTCGGTTAAAATTGCGTGCAAGACACACAAGACAAACAGTGATAAAACTGGAGTATTTCACAGCACATGTATAAATGCCAACGCGCTTTGCCGCATGTCAGTTGATTGACGGCCAACACTCTGTTCATCGTTATTAGTGCCAGTGTCTTGCTCTAATCTGACTTTCTTTTTGCATGGCCACAAGTTCAGCCCAATAAACAGTTGAACCTGAACGTTAAGTCTGCTCCCTTCATCCGCGTCACACCACAGTGACAATATTTAAACCATCATGCAATCTGTCCTTTTCCTGGAGGGCCCTATTTCCGCGCAACTCAGTTTATAATGAACCAAAACCAACTTCCCAACTTTTTACTTTACTCAAATACTAATATAAAAACACTTAAAAGCACACATGCATCTGTTATTCTTGTGTTATAAGCACTTTATAAGCACTTTGTACCTAATTATGAATGCATGTTTGGTATTCAAGTTGCTGAGCAGCAAAACTGTGGCCACGTGTCACCACTTGCCAACATTGGCACGTTCGCCCTGTTTCGACTTCCGTCGCTCAATAGCCATAGAAGTTAAAATGGAGGTGTGCGGTACTAATACTGTGACTCTATAGATTATCGACTCAATAGCCATAGAAATCACCCGTGTGGCAACTTATGTTTGACAGTTGAGTCAGTAGATTGTCGGTTTAACGGTATTCCAAATGCCTGGGTGACACGTGTATTGAAACTATGGCTTAAGTGACCAGACTTTTAGATTCAGGCGAGAAATGACCTGACTTAGCGACTGGTTTTTCACTGTCCTGCAACCTGCTTGCAGGATGCTGTTTTGTCTCTCTTGGCAGAAAGCCTCCTCCTTCCTTCCCAAGTTGTTGCCTTATCATCCCAGGCTCCAACCACCTTCCCACCGCTCTCCATCACTCTTATTCGCTCCACCCTCTCCCTCTAATGTCTGCTTTTCCTTGCCCCTGCTTCACTCTTATTCGCTCCACCCTCTCCCTCTAATGTCTGCTTTTCCTTGCCCCTGCTGTACTCTGTAATGGGGCTTGCCCAATTCCTGTGAAGCATACACAGCTAAGCTAATGTGTACACTATTTGGACTTACTCCAAGCCTAAAACAGGTCTGCTGTTAAATGTAGGCTTATCTGTTCGAGCTGTATGAAAGGTTCTTCATGCCCTTACAAATCTCTGAGTAAAAAGTGGCATGTTAAATAATGTTGAAGAGCCCTTTTAGAAGGAAAGCAGGCATTCAAACTCTGCCCTAATATCTCGACTTCGGCGAGTTCGTACTACTTGAACAAATGAATGTGACTTAGACCAAGACAGGATACACATAAAATGGAGCTCCTCTGTGCATTACGTGTCCCCTGTCTTCATCTAAGTTGGGCTATCTTCGTCCCAATAATCACAATGCCCACAAACTATAGGTGGCACACTGTCCAATTCAAGATGGCGGCCGGGAGAGGCTCAACCCGTTTGTTGGCATGGCAACAGATAGGACGTGCAGACATACAGCCCGTGCCACTTTCACCAGACAATGACATGAGCTGCACTGAAATGAATATGAGAACAAAACTATGCTCTTAATTACCTATGTTTTCACGAAAAATTTTGCATCTCACAAGAACTAACCAGATTATTGTACCACAGGGGGCCCATTTTGATCACTGGTTCAGGAAACATGCGAAGTGATGTTTGTTCCTTGCTGCATTAATACAGAAGCTATCACAGCCGAACAAGAGAGCTACTGGGTAGTGCTCACATTGTGTCTACTGACCCTACTTGAGAGGACGCTTCTAAATTCTGTGCGGCGGTGCGTCAGTCTATGGACATAGCGAATCTAACTCTGCACCACTTCGGTAAAGGTACACACAATTGACTGTAACATCACAAACAACTTGATGTTTTTTTTCCCTTTATTTTAGAATGACACTGCACTGCCCTTCAGTGTTACAGCAGAATGTGTGTGGGGGGAAGGGGGGTTACAACATGGATACAAAGATTTCATTTGCACAACATACATAATCTTCAGACAGCTCGTTCCATTTTGCTATGTACTTTAAAAAAAAACAAGAATTAGTGAACATGTGCCAGTATTCATGGATTTTAAGTTTGTGTTCGTTCCTTCTAGAAAGATAAAAAGGTATCATTATCCAAGCTTTTTTTGGTAATGCCAACCTTGTTGTAAAATATCTGAAAAAGCAATTTCACCCTTAACTTTTGTCAACGTGAAGACAACAATGCCTAATTCAATTCTCATTTCATCCTTGTGACACTAAATGTATTCACACTATCTAAATGAATACTAAATGTATTCCATTCTACAGTACCTGCCCAGGACATACCTGATCACTCCGTTTTGAATACTTTCTATCAAAGATATCAGATTTGCTTCCAATGGATTTCATAATGCAGTGATCCCACAAGGGACCGCCGATTTGGAGCAATTCTTGGAACAGTCAAATTTTAGTTTTGTAGCACTTTGGAGCAGTAAAATATTAGTTTTGGGGCACTTTGGAGCAGTAAAATTTTAGTTTTGGAGCAGTTTTGCTATTAGGAGCACTTTCACATAGGTATATATTCATAATGAAGCCCTTCAAACAAGAAAGTACCTCAAACACTTTAATATTAAATGAATGCCGACCTAGAACAAAGGATCTTTTAAGATTAAAAAGGGCTTCAAGAACTTTTATGTCGTTCTTTTCCCCATCTCAGGTTTATTAATTGGGGAGAAAATATAGATAAAACATTTAATTTGGAATTTAATGCTGAAATTTTGCACATGATATCAGGAATTTCAATGTGTATTTCTTACTTTAGCGACATTTGCTCAAAGTAGTTTCCCACGACTTAGTACGTTAAGTCTAGAGCCATCTCAGAAGTCAGTTTACTTTGTTTTTAGTACTTAAGAGCTATGTAGGACCTATTAAAAAAACGGCAAGATTTATAAAGTCACGGCAGTTGATGCATTATTGCAACTATGTGAAGCCAGCCGAATTTTCTTTTTGCGCGTTTTCTTGCTTACCAAGAGAGTTCTCGTGGCAAGCATGGTGATTTTGGAATTATGAAAATGTAAGTTACTAATGTCAAATCTCATTAATTTGAAGACGCTTAATTCAAGCTTCTGGTTAATTAGAACTGACGTTGTGGTCCAGTAAAAGCTATGTGTATTCCAATGCGCGAAAACACCCTGTAGTTTGAATGCACAAGCACTTGCGACAGTTAATTCCAACATACCGCGCTCCGAAAATGCTCTCAGCACCATGCCCAATCTCGTGGCGGCACCTCTCAACGCTGCGCGCGAAGTAGGAAAAGAAGAAAAGGAAAGGCTGGGGCGGAATGTTTGCTCTCTCTCAAATGCCAATCTGGAACGCGCCTGTGCCACGCTTCTCCCTTTTCCATCCCTGCCACGTAGAGACCCTACTCCTTTCAACGCCACGCGCAGGAGAAAAAAAAAAAGGTCGCAAAGATGCTCCTTCTTTTTCATCCCGTGCTAGCCACGCTGCGGCTGCAGCACAGAGGGTAGCAGCGAAGACGCAGTCGTTGTGGACATAGCTGCGTGCAGCTTCTCTTGCCAAGAGAATGCTGAAGCCGAAGCAGAAATTCTTTGCAGGCTGTGTGCAAAATTGATTGACTCGCTGCAAGGCAAACGTGTGCATACACACATCACCGATTACTTCAATTGATGACGGATGTCCTGCGATTTGTGAATAAATGCAAGTCTCCTGAAACTTCCCCCTTGTGTGTTAGCTCAACGCACATGCGCCCCTGCATGGTGAGCCATCCGTTCATTTAGCTTTCATTAATTCAAACTTCTTTTAATTCAAACAAATTCGGGCCCCTTCGAGTTCAAAAATCGAGATTAGACTATACGAGAAAAATATTTTTTTTTTTGTGTCCCCTCAATATAGAGCTCTTACAAAGAGCTATACATATGCACACGCGTGTGCACTTTATTGGATGCCCTGGATATCGTCGTTGCATCAGATTCTAACTTCAATGGCAGCGTGATGTCCTTAAACCGGAAAATCTGGTTATCAAACCTGTACTTGAGGCCTTTTGCTGTCTATCACCATTTTATTTTACAAAATAAACAATATGTCGTGATTGTTGCACGTTGGTTTTGTTCCTATGTGCAATCATTCTTTGCTGCAACTGGGTTATGTTCGCAAACGGGTTTCGTTTGCGATTAGAGTACATATATATGGCATTGGCGTACGTGAGTAAAGTAAATTCAAACTAACACCACTGCAATCGCCATCGTTAACAGTGACATATCTCTAGCCTTCTGCTATAGTTGCGCTCATGAGAGCTTTGGTTACGATACCACCGCAGGATGACAAACTTCATTGCTCCGCAGAAATACTGGCTGCCAATTTTTCAAAGCGACAACGGCCTGTTCACGGGAAAGTAAAGAATTCTCTCATTAGACTTTACTGCTGTCCCAGGTAATTAAAACATTAATCATTGTTACTTGAATACTGCTGCAATTACAGTGTCTAGCGATTTTCTGGTTGCTGATGTTGTGCCTGGAGTCGCATAAAATTGCCCAGCAAGCCGCATGTCCCCCGCGGGCCGCAGGTTTTGGACCCCTGAGATGGACGGTTCGGCGCAGTTTGGCGCAATTTACATAGATTTTATCAGGTCGACGCAGCAAATATCATTTGGCGCACTTTGGTGCAGTTCGGGCAGAAGTGCGATCCCTGCATAATGGACAGGCATATTCTAATATAGGTCTTACATATGTAGTAAATGTATTCCGCTTTAGTTCAATCTGGCGACATCTCAGGTTTCATCGAACAAAGTTCAACTCCTTTCCAGCTTAACCCACAATCTCGCTGATATGCGGGTTACATGACGCCTAAGTACTTAGATATATCAACTGTGGTTGCCAATTCCTTATCAATAGGATAGCTAATTATAAATGCTTTTGCCTTTTAGTGAAAAATCTGAATGAACTTTCCAGCATTTAAACCAATGTTCAATTATTTGCACCAGTCATGTATTCTACTCAAGTCTCTCTGAAGTGCTGCTACATCGCTGATCACAAGATATTTTTCGGTACACTACTCAATCATCGGCAAATAGTCGTAAGGACGATCTAATACCTGAATTTATGTCATTAATAAACACAAAAAGTAATATAGGTCCCATGCACAGCCCTGTGGAAATCCAGATGTGACATGCACGTCCCTTGAGCTTTTACTATTAACAACACACTGGCTGCACTCAGACAAGAAATTCTTAATTTGTTTGATAACATCATACTCAACTGATAAAGTTTGCAAATAAGAAGTGAATGGGGAACCGTGTGGAAGGCTTTTCGAAAACCTAAAAAAAAAACTCTCTATCTGGCCTTCACAAAAATTCCACACCCTAAATCATGATAAAATTCCATCAGTTGGATAGTGCAAGACAAGCCCTTACGGAAACCGTGCTGTTCTTTAGTTAGGATATTATTCTTGGCAAGATGAATCATGACAGCCGTGCAAATTGTGTTCCATTAACTTGCATGCATGTCACGGAAGCAGGCCTATAATTAAGGACATCTTTTCTCAAACCATCACTATGAAGTGGTACGTGTGCGTTATTGCAATCGTGTGGCAGGTCAATGGCACAGAGAAAATGCATAAAAGTTAACAAAAAAGTAAAGACAGGCTGGTGTAACACAGCACTTAGCCCGCAAGGCAAGATGCCGTCCAGACCATCTGCTTTAGTTTCATCTAATGGTTCCAACAAATTTTTTATACCAAGCACGCTGCAAGTGTGGTCTTCAGCACTGCCCCTCCAAGTATTGTTATAGGGTCTGCCTTAGAAAAGGAAATGATGCAAATTAAAAAAATGTTAGAACAGATTACTATAGAGAATCTAACGCTTAAAGAAGAGATTAAGCAACTGAAAGAAGAAAATGCGAAGCTTCAGGAAGTGGGGAAAGCGGGTACAATGACTAACACCCCCTCTGTTAGTAAAATACCGATGCTTAATCGAGCCCCAACATCTGTTCCCTCGCAAATGAGCGGGGAGTCACCTTCACTCAAAGGAGGGCGCAGGAAGAAGCAGAAAAGGCCGGCAACTTTTTGAATAGCGAGGTTAAGGGATTGTTTAAAGAAATGTTTGATGAACTAACAAACCAAATTACATGCATGTACGTTGAAATAAAGCAATAATTTGATGGACTCGAGCACAGGGTATTAGCAATAGAAAGCACGCCAAAGACCGTTAGGTCGTCTGGTGCGGGGCCGGTTGAATCAAAATCGTATAGCAGAACACCCACAGTAGAAACCAGCAAGGTCACCGGGGAGGATCCCATAAATAAACATGGCGCCACGTAACCAGTACATTATTTGACAGTGTAATTGCTGCGGGTACTGAAGGAAATGAGGGAACCTGCAGCAATTCGTGATAAACAGGGAGGCGCCAGATGTCATCGCCCCGCAGGATACCGGGGGGACGGCAAAGTTATCGAGGTACAAGTCGTATAGTGCTTCTGGTGAGAAGGCGACTGTCACAACTCTGGTACATAAAACCTCACAGCTGTTGAGCATGATACCAGAATGCACAGCATAGACCATTTCCTTATAAAAATAATACCCTCCCGTAAGAAAGAAGGAAGCCTCTTCATGCTTAACATTTACAGCCCACCGCGACAGAAGCTCCAGTATGGTCCACTTTTCCGCAAAGCCTTAAGCATAGCGGAGAAACAGGCTCTAGTCATAGTCGGTGACTTTAACGCAACACACACGGCTTGGGGATACACTGTCAAGAATACAAAGGGACGCAACTTATGGGCAGACGCTCAATACGAGGACCTTATGCTGATAACGAATCTTGAAGAGCCCACACGAATAGGCAACAGCGTTAGTAATGACACAACACCGGACCTAACTTTTACGAAGAACGTAGCGAACTAGCGATGGGTAAACACGCAGCAAAATTTTGGCAGTGATCGTTATAGTTTAGTAACAATAATGCATGCAGGCCCTCAAAAAAAGAAAGGCAGAAAACTGGCACTTGTAGAATGGGACTATTTCCGCAAGATCCGAGAGAAGGATTCGCATGGTACCATAGTAGATATACAAAAATGAGTAGAGAAGCTCCAACAGTGTGTCAAAGCCACTAAAATTGTTCCCGAAGAAGCGGGAATGGTGAAGATGGACAGAAAACTGTTGCATCTGTGGGGGGCAAGGACTAGCATCCAAAAGCGCTGGGAAACACAAAAATACAATCGTAATTTAAGAAAGAAGGTAGCTGCATTAGACAAGGAGATGGAGCTCCATGTGAATCAGCTGACCCAACAACCGTGGGAAGCCCCGTGTAACATGATGGATAGAGAAATCAAGATGCCAAAGACTTGGAACATTCCAAGTCTCCTAGACTTACAAAGTACAAAGACTGTACAAAGGCGTAAGCTGGAACAAGTAATACATAACTATGCAGGAAAAGAGGAGGAGCTCTTCCACGAGCTACGAAAAAAGTAATTCGCAGACGCAACAATAGAACCACTTCCCGGTTACAAGGGCCAGGACAACCTTATACTCGATGCTAATATAACGGAGGCCAAAGTTAGATTCAAGCTCGCTCGACTAATCCCGAGGTCTGCTCCAGGACCTGATGAAATAACTAATAAGACGCTCAGAAACCTGGACGACAAATCCATTTAGGCCCTCAATGAATACATGAGAAGTGTTGGAAGAGTCAGTGGTGATCCAGCCACTTCAACTTTTGGAGCAATTTTTGGAGCAGAGAAAATGCTCTTTTGGAGCACCTTTGTATCGGCACTCGATTTTGGAGCAGCAATTGTAGCAGCAACTTATTTTACAAAAATACATCTCTCATTATTGCTGAAACTAAAGCTGTGATAGCAACCACAGTTCTATAAAACCGTATTTGTCTCAATTCTCAATTATTAATTAGAGTGTCACGTGCATGCCGATTTTAAAAGCCACCAAGAAATGGACCAGTCCATCAGATTTAATGCACTACTGAAAATGAAGGTAGTGCAGGTGTAGCATTAGTTTATTAAAGTACACTAAAAGCTACGACGAAAATTCCCAGAAACCGAACTGTAAGGAGAGTTTTGAACTTTCATTTATTTACAGAAGAAAGATGTGCATGTTGCAGCATTTACGTCCTCTTGCTCACCTTCTTGCTTAGTTCTTCCAGCTGTGAGAGGGTTTGGCTCAAAGCGGAGTTGCCTTCAGCTAATAAAGTTTGCCCAGCTTCAACTTGTTCCAGGCTCTTAGAACGCAGACCAGAAGAAATTATGTCTTCTGCTCGTTTCAGCAATGCCCTACTTGAGGTGACCTTTTCTTCCAAGTTCTTACGAAGTCGCTTTTCGTCGACATCAGCACCAGTGTCTTGGTCTCCAAGCCTTTTCCTGCTTTCTGACTGCTGTGCACTTGCAGTTCTCTCTGTGTATCGGGCTCTAGATCTCCTTACACTTTGCAGAAGCTCTGTAGACAAGGGAACTTTAGTGGCATCTCCATCATACCTGCGGAGGTATGTCTTTGTCTGGCGCAACCCGTTAATGCTTGCAATGCATAATGAGTAGCGGTTCTCATAAAAGCGCTTATTTTCGCTAAATCCTCGTTCGCAGTCTGCGTTGCCATGTGGCAGGCACAGCAGACACTTGACAAGCCTCGACAATAATGGATACTTTGGTTGACCTCCAGGAGACTTCAGTTCAAATATTTTGCCCCAACGAACATCAATTCTTTCACCTCCAAGTGCCAGGAGGTCACTGTTTGAGTCACACTTTAACATATGCCACTCATCGATGGCTGAGGAAACTTCTTCATGTTTGATTACCTGTGGAAGCTGAGACACAAGGTACTTCAGTGCTCGCACTTCCGATTCAACATTTGTTGACTGCCAATTGAGGAGGCTAGCAGATTGAAGAACTCTATTGTCGAGTGGAAGCTTCTGAAGAAGATCCTTGGCACAGGCCAAGTAAAAAGCACGTGCTCCAAGATAAAACCGCTTCTTCTCACTAGAGTCCCACTCAAGCATTGATTTTTCAGTATCTGTACCAACTTCCGGCCTTGATTTCCAAAGGGATGCATCCATCACATCTAGCCTTTTCAGTTGTTCAGCGGTCTTGTCTGCAAAGGCTTCATGACGAAGAAACCGACTGAGGACTCGTTGGACTAGAACAATAAGTTCAACGTGAAGTATGTGCAAGAGCGGCTCTTGCTTTTGGAAGAGCAGCTGAAATCCACTGAAAAGCTGCGCACAGTTCTTAAGGAACAACACTTTGGCCAAAAGTTGTTTCTCAGAAAATGCCGACACAAGCTTGTTGTGTAGGCTTTGGGTGTCAGGTCGTTGACGAGATGAATTGCCCTTAAAAAAATAGGTGCGAAGCGCTTCAAACTGTTCCTCAACTCGGCAAAGTGAGTCTTGTAACGTCAGCCAGCGATTAGAAACGTGGCGCAGAAATACATGACAAGAGATTCCCAAAGTATCCTGGCATTCTCTGAGTGCTTCAGCGCGGACAGCACCTTTGAAGTAGTAGTAAATATTTCTCACTACTTCTTCTACATCTAAGCCAAATGCATCCAGGCCTCTGCCAAATGCATTGTGAACCTTATGAAGATTGCAGTTGCCAATATCAATCAAACTTGGTGCCACATGCTTCTGAAGCTTGTTTCTTACGCTCTTCATAACATTAGGGCCATCACTGAAAAAGCAAACAAGTCCTTGCTTTGGAAGATCTGCTATTGCTTCTTCTATGCAGCCAACAATTATTTCAGCGGTTGCACGCCCAAGATCAAATGACTGGACATGTTCAACAACAACTTCCTGTTGGCTGCTGGAAAAATAGCGTACCAGCACATCTAGTTGCTGCACCCTTAGCTCTGGCTTTGGCGTCTCATCAATCATAATGGAAAAATAGACATTTGGCTGGCACAGCTCAGTCACCACTTGTCCTTTAAAGTAGGGACCCAGTCCATCTGATACAATGCGGGCCAACTTTATTCTGCCGCAACTAAACTTTTTGGCAATGTCACTGTCGGGGAACATGCAGTGATAAATCGAAGTTGCCGTGTCTCCCCATGAAAAAGGAATTCCCTTGGCCACAACAGACAAAGCAAAAGTAGTTTCTGCCTTGCTGACTTGGTGCTCAAGTGATGTATTAGCAGACCCGTTGGAGAAGTCCAGGGTGCCTTGCACCAATTTGGGTGGAAGAAGATTCCCGTCCTTGTCTCTGTGTCTAGCAGCTGCATCAATATGTTTCTTCATCCCAGCATGACGCTTCACTGCTGCCGCTCCATGCTGTGCGCAAGAAATGGTGCAGTTGCAAAGAATACAAAATGCATCTGTATTTCGGGTTCCACTCTTGCACCACCGACTGATCGGATCATTATTGGAGTCCACCTCGTTGAGTACAGAGGCGTTGAACATGGTGTTGCGATCTGAAAACATGAGCGAAACGAACTTTATGACAGTAAACTTTGCCAAGTTTTTTTTCAGAGCGTGAATATAGGTAAAAGCAACAGGGTAGACAGAAAGAGCACTGACTTCTAACTTTATATCACAGAGTGGCAAGAATATATATGCCCAAAAAAAGGATGATTAAAAACATGACAAAATACAAGCCTAGTCAATGCGTCAGTATAAAAAACTTGCAAATGTGACTACGCACCAACTAGCCCAAGGTTCCGCTCTTGTAAATTTTCCCACGACAAAGGCACGCTAGTAAAAAGAGCACGTAACTACTAGATTTATTTTTAGGGTAGCCCGTAACATAATGCCAACCTTACTTCATTGGAAGATCTAAATACCAACTCTAAGGCGCCAACACCAAATATTTGCGCAAGCATTTTGGGTACAGCCTCGACAAATGGCGCGAATCGGGATGCCAGTTGTCTGTCGACCATTCACACCTAAAACTCGCGACCAACTTACAGGAAGTTGCCATGCGGATGACGCGTGGGTCTGACGGCCGCAGACAAACGCATTGCCCCAGCTGGCAAGGCGGCATAAGGCGCTAATGTATGTTGGAGGTTTGCTTCCTTCCGGCGCGGCGCGCGATGACCAGAGCAGAAATCGACAGCAATGTTTTCCTTAAATTAAATATTTAAAAAAGCTGATTGGGAACGGCACGTCACGAATAGCGGATTCCCAACGATCGGCGGCCGCTAATGCGGTAACATTACGGTGCTTATTGACTTGCTTGTGTTGACATGGTCGACGCTCAATCACTCTTTTCCGACTATTCTACAAGCAGCTCGCACGGTGGGGCGCCCGATCCGTGACGCGCCGGCAGCACATACGGCCCATCTAGCGATCTGCTAACGTCAACAAAAGCGACCCGCCTGCAGAAATTCTTTGTGTATTCCGCGTCACTCGCTCGTTCGTTTCGCACTATTATATGTTCCGAACGGTAGCATGTAGGAGGTGTAACTGCTGCATGCCGTACGAGCGATTGCGCGTTTCAAATGCGGATATTCCGCACTACGAAACAAGGCACGGCGCACATTCCTAAGCCTACGTACAGCGCTCGGACACTCCGAACACAAAAACCATCAGTAGCGAGAAATCGGAAGAACTATAGGCAAGTTGCAACTTCTGTACTGATTCAATAGCAAAGTGCGGCCGGTAATAAATGCCAGCAGCGCTACGCGATCGCCTAAGCATTCACTAAAGTATTTCACGGGCGCTATTAAGAAATGCCACAAAATTTAAAAAGAAAGCGACTTACTTTTGTCCATTTCAACAGCGGGGGGATGACAAACATTCGCTGACTGGTTGTTCACAAGCACATGGCGCACATGCAACGACACGACGTGCTGTGCATGAGCGCGAAAACCTACAGAAAACACCCGAACGACACCGACGAATACCAAAGCTGCAAAGCACATGGTAAACAGTTGCCAACCTAGAAAAAAATTCACTTGTTGCCAACTGCAAAATGAACATCCGCTAAAGTCGGGTTCTTTCGTGCAATTTGGCGCATTTGGCGCAAACAAAACAACACTTGCGCAGTAAGGCGCAGGAAGGTATAATTGTAGCAAATTGGCGCAAATGGCGCAGCTGGATCACTACTGGAAGAGTAGAACCATTCCACGTCAATTGAAGACTGCTCAGGTCATTACGATTCCGAAGCCGGGAAAGAAAGCACAGTTAGATAACCTTAGACCAATTTCACCGAGTTCATGTAGAGGCAAACTCATGGAGCATGTCATCCTTGCGCATCTCACTACCTACATGGAGAAGAACTGACTCTTCCCACTGTTATTATCAACCCCGAAGATGTTTTTCAGTTACTGCTTCAGCTAGATGCGAAGAAAAGAAGTGGTTTGGATAACCTACCAACAGAGTTTCTCAAGAGATATGCAGAATGGGTCTCGTTTTATTTATAAATAATATTTGTGAGATCGGTTGAGACGCGATCACTTCCACAAAACTGGTGCAATGCAGTTGTGATTCAGATTTTTAGAAACGGTGACCGTTCGTTAGTAAACAATTACCGGCCCATATCCTTGCATCGGTTTGCTGTAAAGTTCTGGAACATATAATAGCAAAACATATTCTCAGTTTTCTTGATTCTAACCAGTTACTTTGCGCAAGCCAACATAGGTTTCGGCATGGTCTTTCTACTGTGACAAAATTAGCTGAAACGCTCCACGATTTCAATAAAAACAACGATTTCTTCTGCAGACTGATGTAATTTGTGTCAATTTTAGGAAAGCCTTTGATAAGGTCTCTCATCGTAAATTACTTTTCAAGCTTGAAAGATTAGGACTAAGCAAAGAAGTATTAAAATGGATAGAGGCCTATTTATCCGCACGTCAACAGGCTGTAAAAATTGATAATTACATTTCAAGACCACTGGCCGTGTACTCGGGCATTCCCCAAGGATCTGTTTTAGGACCAATTCTTTTTCTGATATTTGTTAATTATCTATGTTCACTAGTTGAGGCTCCTATTAAAGTGAAACTTTTTGCAGACGACTGCTTGATTTATTCCCCAGTTACTTACGAAGGTGACCAAATTAATCTGAACAGGCACTTACAGGCATTAGATCAGTGGTGTATAATATGAGACATGGAAATAAACTATAGCAAGACGACATTTACGCATATTCACTCCAGTGGGCGGGAATTGTCATTCATGTATCACGTTGGAAGTCACCCTTTAAATAATACCGCTTGTTTCAAATACCTAGGAGCTAGTATTATGCACACATTGAAATGGCACTCGCATACAGATAACATTTGTTCTAAGGCAAACAAGAAACTATTTCCTAAAGAAAAAACTAAAACATGCCACACCGGATGTAAAACTAACTACTTACAAAACATTCATACGTCCCGTCTTAGAGTACGCTAGTATTGTGTGGTCGCCTCACCAGAAGGTGTTGTGGACAAAAATTGAAAGAATACAAAAATTAGCAGTATGTTTCATATGCGGTAGATACTGACGCACACACTCAGTCACAGCTTTGTTAAAGTCCTGTGAGCTTGAGTCTTTAGAATATCGCAGGCGCGCACATCGCCTCAAATTTCTTTTTAAGATTATAAGTGGGCAAACAAAAATAAAAAAGGATTTATATCTTCAGCCCCCTGGAAGGCGATGTGATCGTCTTAATAATAGTAGAGCAATTAAACCTTATTTCACATGCACGAATACTTTACGCCATTCATTTTTCCCAGACACAATAGATATGTGGAAAAGTTTACCCAATGCGGTTGTGCAACAAACAACATCAGTGAATTTTAAAAATGCATGAGACAGATTTCTTTGTAGTGATGCATGCTGAATTCTGTTGTCAGCATTTATTCTTTGATTTTTATGTGTATAGTCACTGTTGTTTGTTTCTTATTTTTCTGTTGTTGGTTATTCATCTCGTATTTATATGTGCTTTTGAATTTTTCTTTTTTGTTTGAACGTTATGTACTTTGTGACACCCTCCCTGTAATGACCCAAGCACGGTTTGACAGTATCAAATAAATAAATAAATACCATGATCGGTTTCAGAACTAAATTATCCATGCTGGACATCATGTTACAGATTAAGCATAGGGCACCGTGACACTATATACATGCGGAATAATCCATTCTTTTATAACGCGCAGCTTATCGGCCCACTGGTGCTGATACCAACAGCTCGGAAAGGAAGTGGCCCAGCCTCGAAAACGACCATCACGCTTCTGCCGAACAGACTGACTGCGCGGCTTATACTTGACGGAGGCAACTGGCGACTGGAGCACAGCGCTTCTACTGCCTTGTGTGACACCAGATTTTTCTACGTGATGGCGGCGCTCCCGGCATACTGTACCACTACAAAACCAAAGAATCATCTCGAGCTCGTCATAGGGCACGGTGGCACTGCAGACATGTGAAATAATCCATTCCTTCATATCGTGCAGGTGAGGAAACGTTTGGCAATTCCTACCGCTCGAATAATCTTTGCTTGGTTGTGCTGCCGTGCCCTAGGCTGCTATGCCCCGCTATACGTGACTAGGCGCTATATGTGACTTGGTATCTAAAGGAATTATTGCTCTTGTCGGGAGATGTTGAGACTAACCCTGGCCTTGATATGTCCCAACTAGCAAAACAAATATAGCAAATTGCTGATGATCTTAAAAACATCGAAGAAAACCAGCTAAACTCGCTCAATGAAAAGCTAGAAAAATCGATATGCCTGGACAGTGCAATTTCGACAGTGTGCTAACCAGGTTGCACACTTACAAAGAGTAGTATGTTCACTAGAACTAAAGATAGACGACCTAGAAAACAGAACAAGGCGATCCAACCTACTTATTTATGGCGTGCCAGAAGAAAAAGGGAAAAACGACCAATCTATTGAAGAAATAATTAACGACAAAATCGTTAAAGACACTGAAACTCCAACCAGTTTCAATTGAACGAATCCACCGACTGGGAAAACCTACATCTGGGAAAACAAGGCCTGTGATAATGAAGTTACTTGACTTCCGTGATAAAACGAAGGTCCTAAAAAAAACTAACAAGCTCAAAGGGTCTAACTTTTCCATCGGGGACGATTTTTCCCCTTGAGTGGGCGAGATTCGAAAACAACTGTGCAACTTCGTGAAAACAAAGAAACAGTAAACTTTGTATTAATGGTTCCACCTACCGATGGGACGCACAGATTAATAAGGTAATCCTCGTTGAAAACACATCTGACATGCCTGGTGCTAAAAAAACTGAGAACCAGAAAGACGCACATTGCGGTCTCACCGCCTAAATTCAACCCAGAAATAAGTTTCCTCAATTTGAATGCTCGCAGTATACTTCCAAAAATAACATCACTTGAAACCTTGCTTCTCAGCATTGAGCCTGACTTCATAGCAGTGACTGAAACGTGGCTGACAACATCACATCAGGCATGGCACATCATCCTCAGACATATACTGACCTCGAGCAGAATAGCATTCTATCACCAGCGCAGCATGGGTTCCGACAGGGATCATCCACAGTCACTCAACTTGATGACATCTCGGGTAGCATTGATCAACAAAATCAGACAGACCTTATTTTTCTTGACTTTTGAAAAGCCTTTGATCGCATATCACACCAAAAACTAATGCTAAAATTTGAACACACATTAGGCAAGGGGCCCGTTTGTGGATTGATAAAGAACTACCTAGGTAATAGTGCACTTCAAGTTGTAAAAGACTATGTCTACTTAGGGCAGGTAATAACCGCAGAGCCGAACCACGAGATTGAAGTAACTAGAAGAATAAGAATGGGGTGGAGCACATTCGGCAAGCACTCTCAAATTATGACAGGTAGATTGCCACTATCCCTCAAGAGGAAGGTATATAACAGCTGTATCTTTCCGGTACTTAGCTACGGAGCAGAAACCTGGAGACTTACAAAGAGGGTTCAGCTTAAATTGAGGACGACGCAGCGAGCAATGGAAAGAAAAATGGTAGGTGTAACCTTAAGAGACAAGAAGAGAGCAGAGTGGATTAGGGGTCAAACGTGGGTTAAGGATATCATAGTTGAAATAAAGAAGAGGAAATGGACATGGGCCGGGCATGTAGCGCGTAGACAGGATAACCGCTGGTCATTAAGGGTAACTAACTGGATTCGCAGAGAAGGGAAGCGGGTTAGGGGGAGACAGAAGGTTAGGTGGGCAGACGAGATTAAGAAGTTTGTGGGTATAAATTGGCAGCAGCAAGCACAGGACCGGGTTAACTGGCGGAACATGGGAGAGTCCTTTGTCCTGCAGTGGACATAGTCAGGCTGATGATGATGATGATGATGATGAAAGAACTACCTATCCAACCGGACGCAATTTGTACAAGTTAACTACACCCGTTCTAAACTTATTTAGGTCACCTCCAGAATTCCTCAAAGTAGCGTTTTGGCTCCTGCACTATTTCTCATCTTTTATCAATGACTTACCCACCACAAAAGGAGCGACGACCGGCGGCTCTCCGTCGCTCCTTTCTAGTTCCTCTCCTTCTTCTGCTTCTTGTTGTCTGTTGCTACCTCGTTCGCCCGCTTGTCTTTTTCTCTCTATTTTTTTTTTTTGGACGGTCTTTAAACTGTGAGGGTGACCCTCTGCTACGGGAACTTGTATCATTTCACTTACATCCTCCGAAGAAGGCTGGTCCACCAGCCGAAACTGTTAGGATTAAATAAATATTTTATTGTTTTGTTTCCTATACTGCACTATTCTCGAAGTTTATAACTATATATATATATATATATATATATATATATATATATATATATATATATATATATATATATATATATATATATATATTGAACATCTGCGCCGAGACACCATGGCGCAGTAACGCGACACAACTCGTGTTAACTTTCTGTACCATGGTCTTCGAGGTGTAGTACGCGAACTTACAATGCAATACCGACTAGTAGGCAAGCCAAACTTGCGTCAGGTATTCTAACCTCCGAATAGCTTGTATGAATATTGCCCGGCACTCCTACACTGCAAGCGACGCTCATGGCATCGTCAAAACAAAGGCAGGCGCACAACTTTTCGAGCTAGTACGCAAAGTCCAGACAAATTGAGGAAGCGTCACAAATGCAGTGCGTGAATGGCAGGTGCGATACTCACAGAGGAAGGCGTTGATATCTTTCCTCGTCCAATGCCGAAGCGGACTTCATTCTGCGATACATACAAACAAGCATAAGCGCTCAAAGAAACACAACGCTCAAGGTGACTACAAGAAACTCACAGTGAGCCCGGGCTGATGCAGACTTCCTAGGTACTGTTTTTCTAGAACATTAAATATAGGTAGTTCTGGCAAAGGGATCAGCGGAAGACCATTACCACAGCATGGTAGTGGTATGGTGTCATCGGTTTCGTCGACCGGAGGCTGGCTTATTACAGAATATTCAATATCCATGACTACAGCCTAAGCAACAAAAAGTTGCCGATTCAATATGCCAAACTTTTTTAACCACGAAATGCAGATCCACCCTCAACGAAACTACACAGGCAATGCACGTTCCGACACAGAACACTGAGTAGTGGGCGATGGCGATGCCTGCGCGATGCAGTACCAGCCTGAGCAGCCTCCATATAGTTTCCTAAAATTAACTAGAGGGGACTTTGGCGCTGCGATCGTTCGTTCACCAAGTATTACAGCTAGGTGACGCTAGCCGTCGCCCGATCTAAAGAGTAGAGCACATTCATTCATCCCTCTATTCAGCAAGTACAAATTGAGAAAGTAATCACTGAGGATAATAAAACAGTGTGGACATACACAAATGTAATTAGGCTGTTTGAGCTAGAGCTTGCTAAGGCACGTGACAAGTCACCCTGGAAAAGAAGACACAAGCCCAAGAGTTGGTGGGATGAGGATGTTAAGAGAGCCATAGCAAAACGTCAGGAAGCCTCTAGGGAACACAGACATGCTAAGCATGCAACAGGGTGAACCGACAGATGATGTTGAAAGAAAATGGGACATCTTTCTAAGCTCTAGAAGAGAAGCATCCCTCCTGATCAATGAAAAAATTAGAAGAAATGGTGCTCAGTGGCTGGCAGAAGTACATAAAAAGGACTGAAAGGCAGCTGCGAAATTTTGGAACCATCTAAACTCCCTAAGAAATGAAACAAGCCTAGAGCAGAGGTATACTACAGCTCAAGGTTTTAGGCTAGAAGGGGGCGAAGAAGGGGACGAAGAAGATATTCAATATATAAGAACAAGGGTGACAGAAAAATTTCAACAAAGAAGTGCCTTATGCACCACAATAGACAATAATGGATCAAGTGGCGCAATGGCTACATTTTCACAACGAGAGTGGGAAATGGCTGAGAAGAGGGTTCCAAGTAGTACATCAACAGGCCCAGATGGCATTCCAATTATGCTGATAAAGACGTTGGGTCCAAAGTCTAAACAGACTTTGAGAGAGGCAGTGAGCAGAACAATAATCGATGGTGAAGTCCTCGATGGATGGAAACTTAGCAGGATGAGCATGATCTATAAATTAAGGAAAGGGGGGAAAAAGCTGACATAAACAACTACCGTCCTATAACAATGACATCAGTGGTCTACAGGCTGGCGATGCAGATTATAAAGGAAAGACTGCAGGCATAGATAGAGGCTAAGGAGGTGCTTGGGGAACTGCAGAATGGGTTTCGGAAACACAGGAGGTTGGAAGACAATCTGTTTTCACTGACGCAGTGCATCGAAATAGCAGAAAACGAACTCAGGCCCCTGTGGCTGGCATTTTTGAATATCAAGCGAGCGTACGATAGCGTGGTTCAAGAGGACTTGTAGGGAATACTGGACACACTAGGTGTGGAAGATGGAGTCACTAATCTTTTAGAGGATATTTATAAAAGTAACAAGGTAGTTAAAAAGTGGGAAAAACAGGTATACAAGCCCACAAAGGTAAAACGGGGACTTAGGCAGGGGTGTCCTCGGTCTCTCTTGTTATTCATGATGTACCACAAGGATTAGAGGCCAAATTAGAGGGAAGTGTACTTGTATTCAACCTCTGTTTCGTCAAACAAGGAAAACTCATTGAACAGGCATTACCAGCATTAATGTAAGCAGATGATATAATGCTAATGGCCGACAACAAGGAAGATTTGCAGAGATTGACGGACATCTGCGTTAATGAGGGAGATAGGTTAGCTGGGTTTCAGATTAAGTAAAAAAAATCAGCTGTCATGATTTTTAATGATAATGAAGGTTGTGAGCTTAGGATACAGGAAGTCACGCTAGAGATAACAGATAAATACAAATATCTGGGCGTATGGATAAGCAATGGGACCGAGTACCTAAGGGAACACGAAATATACGTGAACACTAAAGGTAACAGAAATGCAGCAGTGATGAAAAATAGGGCACTGTGGAATTACAATAGGTATGATGTTGTGAGAGGAATATGAAAAGGGGTCATGGTTCCTGGTCTAACGTTCGGCAATGCGGTCTTGTGCATGAGATCAGAAGTTCAAGCAAGATTAGAAATTAAGCAACGTGGTAAAGGTAGGCTTGCTTTAGAAGCTCACGGGAATACACCAAATCAGGGAGTACAAGGTGATATGGGACGGACATCATTTGAGGGCAGGGAAGATAGCAGCAAGATAAAATTTGAGAAGCAATTGAGAGAAATGGGGGAGGAGCGTTGGGCTAGGAAGGTATTCAGCTACTTGTACATGAAGAATATCGATACAAAATGGAGGAAGCGAACCAGGAAATTGACTGGTAAATACTTAGAAAACAGCAGGTGGCCAAGCCAAAAAGAACTATCGGTTAACAAGAAAGTGAAGGAAACGGAAACTGACATGTGGAGAATTGGCATGATTAAGAAGTCCGCACTAGAGATCTATCGAACTTTTAAGCAGGAAATTGCCAAGGAAAGGATCTATGATAATACTCGGGGTAGTTCTCTACTGTTTGAGGCCAGGACGGGAGTATTGCGAACCAAGACATATCAAGCCAAATACGAAGGGGTAAACACGGTATGCTGTGCACGTGGAGAGGAGGATGAAACTGCCGAACACTTGATAATGTTCTGTAAAGGGTTTGCTGCTTCGCCTGCGTACTGGCAGCGTCTGGCCTGCGGCACGCATGTATTCCGCGGGTCGCTCTTCATCGCCAGCGTGCCGAAGGTGCGGTGATGACGAAACGCTGCAGCATATTGTTTGCTCCTGCCCTGACCTGGCCACTGAGCGTTGCGCACTGATAAGCCGCTATCGTCTGCTTGGACTACCTGCCGAAACAATGGAAGACATACTTTTTCCCGCGCGCTCGAAGACGAAAGCCCTTCGAGCCTTCCTCGAGTTCTGTGCTTGCGCGGACCTCGCCGCCTTATAGACGGACTCTTTTCACTCGCACTACTGACTGTACTGACAAGACGTTCTCTTGCCATGACATTCACTTTTTCTTTCCTTCCTCTCTTCTTCCTATCATCTTTACTTCCCCTTCCCCGATCCCTAAAGGCGCTGAGCCGTGCCCCCGCGATGGGAGGCAGAAAATAGCGTCCTTTTTGTCTCTTCCTCTTTCATTAATCTCTCTCTCTCTCTCTGTAAAGGGTTTCACCCTATAGTTCAGGATGATGGCGCAGAGTTTTGCAAAGGACTGGGGTTTAGGAACAGGGAGGGCAAAATAGACTTTAAGCGGGTAGACTTAACTAGAGGGAGGTTATCTGATTGGTGGCTGAAATTAAGGCACGAGTGAAAATTAAATCTTTCACTGCAAAGTGCCAGTCCTCAACTTCACTATTTAAAGGGGGAAAAACGATGAATCTAGTTGTTGGCTCCCTAAGTATAACGGCTAGGTGGCGTTAGCCGCCGCCCGATCTAAAGGGTACAGCGGTACAGCCACAGAACACCAAGGAGGTTATATAGACTATATAGTATAACCTCCTTGCAGAACACCTACCTACACCCCTTTAAGTAGGTGTTCTGTGGTACAGCCATATCAATCCATCCATTCGGTACGTTCAGTGTGCGTAGCGTTAGATGTTTGGGAATGTATGAACTATTTTTCTCATTTCGCATCTCCTTACATGAATGGTTCGTAGCTAGACGTTTGGAATGCGTAGTCAAGATGTTTTGCTGAACTTGATGCGTATACTTGGATACTTTGTAGTTGAGCGCAAGGATGGCTTCTAGTTCGAGCGTGAAAGAACTGCCGCCAGGCGACCCCAATTTAACAGCAAGCATTGTAAGCCACTTGAAATCCCGTGGCCTTTTTGACAAATTAAGGCGGGACTGCCTCGGCGATGTCGACACGAAGGTAAGCCACCTTTGAGAAATGTAGCCTAGCATGATGAAAATAACTAACATGCCAATGCAACTCCGTCGCTTGTGTCTATTGCAGCCTGCTTATTTGAACCTGAAGCAAAGAATCGAGGGCTACATTACGAAGTTCCTGTCAACGCAAACATGGACTCCTGACATGAACAAAAACCATGTTCGAGACATAATGCGCCGGGAAATAAACGAGTGAGTAATGACGTCTTTAGTTTCTCGCTTCGCGTCTACTTTGATAACGGTGTACCTGCTTCACAGATCGGGCATGCTGTCAGCTGGCATGGACCATCTGGTCGACCAGATAGTAAATCCAAAGATATACCACGTGTTCACACCCGAGGTGGAGGACGGCGTGCGTCAGTATCTTGGGTTGAGTTCGGAGAAGGATTTGTCGGCCCAGCAGCAGCCGGCTGCCCAGAAAGACTTCATCAACCAGCCTCCGCCGCCTCAAACGCCGGCCTTACCACCACTGCCGCCAAAGTCTGAATTCAGCATAGGTATTTGACGATGCTTTCGACTACTAACCGCCCCGTTGTGCTAACAGCAATGCATGTTTGCTATTGTATGGTGTGGTTGTGAAAGCCGAGTGGCTCGGAAGATATATATATATATAATCTGGGAATTCATTTTGCGCAAGCAACAGAAGTGTCTTGGCATGAGTACACACTAAAGCTGTTGCGCATAGGTGTCATGTCGTGAGCACTGTGCATTGGGCTAATGGCAGTCATTTCCTCATAGCTAAATTTTAGTGCATGCATGTGGGAATACCCTGATGCCAGAAAACAGCACTGCCGGAGAAGTAGGCCGTTTTTCATACAGCCTAAGCCGGAGAAGTAGGCCGTTTTTCATACAGCCTAACAACACTCAGTGTTTTTCCACAAAAAGGATTTAAGAAAAATTTTGTAGTGGAAATTTTACCCTGAAAGTGGGGCTAAGTCTCTGCCAGTTTACTGGGGGCACAATAGCATGTTGGCATAAAGTGAAGAAAAAGCTGTGTTTTCCACCAGCCCTGTGAATTTTAAATGGGTAATTTTTTCACACAAATATTGCTCAACATGTGTGTGTTGCTGGTTTTATTGAGAAGCCTCAAAGTCCCAGCAAATTTTATTGGAGATCCGATAATCCGTACTCATCTTGATATGTTACCTTTGTTGGGAACAGCGATTTTTCGTTTGTCAATTAAACAAGCATTTACATTAGCCGAGCAAAACTACTTTCTCTCTTCATGGACAATTCCCAACAAGTCCATGTTTCCAAGAAGTCGAGGCAAGCATTATTGCAGGTAGGCGCTATGAGAGCTTCCACTGCAGGATTTTAGAAAAAATTTTTGTTGTGTCGTGTGGCACTTTTTTAGCACTGCCTCATATCTGACAAAAAAATTTGGTTGCTATGTTGCGGCAACTTTTGGGGCACCAGCAGCACACATGCTTGATGTTGTGGGAAGCCATGGTTGATTCGAGTCGATCGTGTGATAACCTACAATCATCACATCGTGATATTACATGTGTACATAAAGTGTAGATTGTGCTCGCATGATTTTCAATGATGGCTTATAACAACTTCTTATGCTAGCAGCTTCATCTTTTTCTGTACATAGTGTACACGTGCGTCACGCAGCGCCCCTTCATCACTTCCGAAATGCGTCACCGACATGCCCGGGTACCTACCGGCTCCATCGCCTACCGCTGCCGTGTTGTCTCCTCGTGCTTTCGCCCGTTAAGTTTTGCCTCACGATGCAAGTTTGAGGGCTGCTAGTGAGGCAAGTTGATTTAGTAGTCCCCAAAGAGGGAGCAGAGCTTCGGGGTGTTTCTTCACCGAAAGTTATTACCTAAAATTGAGAACGCACATTGTGATTTTCCGAAATGTACCGGCGTGTTTGGCTGGCGCGGATTAACAAAAAAACTACTTGAAGAAACTCGGTGATTGTTTGCGTCTTCAGGTGCAACTTCATTCCGGGTAAGTATAGCCGATCGGTTCGAGTTTAGCCGATCGGTAAGTATAGCCGATCGGTTCGAGTTTAGCCGATCGGTAAGTATAGCCGATCGGTTCGAGGGTCAGAATTTTAAAAATTGGTCAATTCATTCTCTAACACGGTCTCCATCATTTTCAGGGACTCCACTGTACATTAGTGTACGAAAAAAAGTAAAATACAAGGTGAAAAAGATGTCAAAACATGCGCGGAAAAAAAAGCGATGACTGGCATTACCGCGGCACGCACCACGTGCAGTCTCTATCGGCCTCGCATAATATTTTCCTCGGCTGTTTCCACATATTTCAATCAAAGAGGCTCAACATCAGCACTGTTTAAAATACTTGGAGGGGGGGGGGGGCTGCTACTTCGGTGGCATGGGCCGCAGCAATATATTAATATTATATCTCTTGTAAACTTGCCTAGCTCTGCATGACTCGTTTTTTAAGGGAGCTGCTGCGCTTCGCTCATCCACTGTTAAAATTGCGGCTCGAGTGACTTTGGGCTTTCACTTGTTCTTGCGCCATGTAATTTGTATTGTTTGTTGTGAAAACGGGATACTGGGCCCTCGTAGGTTGTGGCGGGCAGCCGGTGTACGCGGTGGCTGGTATACGTGTCGCACATCTTGATTTTATGGTCTTGTATGAGTGCACAAACGAGGCCTTCCTGATCCGATGAGCTCGTTAAAGTATGACAACAAAAAACCACAATGCTTCCCTTTCAACATCGTACAGAGCAACAGATGACGAGCCCTCAACGAACCGCGCGGCAGCACGCGAACTGCCATAGGTACCCAGGGAGGTACCCGGGCATGGCGGAAGAGGGCGACAACGGCAGAAGTGACATCACATGAACACCATGCGTACTGCTGTAGCTAATTTTGGGGATGACACAGTCTGCACATTGAAAATATACACAATTTCATAATGTATCCTTCTCTTGGCTATGATAATATCTTACTGCATCGACTGTCATAGCGGTAATGAATGTCATTTTAGATCTCAATATTGTCTAGCAACGGTGCACAATGCAAACATGTATAGAAGGAATACACACACACACACACACACACACACACACACACACACACACACACACACACACACACACACACACAATAAAAAAAATTTTTCATTTTTGTTATAGGAAAAATAAGAGTGACAGTGAAAATATATTCAATGACAGGAATGCTTTATTGCTGCTGGAAAGACTTGCAAGTGCACTGAACCCTTATATTGTCCAGTGCCTTGACAAGTAGTGAGCTAAATGAATGATTTGAGGTAGTTTTAATGCTGAATATTGAAAGTGTGTAATTTAATGTGCATGGTATTTCAAGGGCAAAGTGCAATAATGTAAACAAATACTGTACTTACTTGCATAATTTGCACCCTCGCATAATTTGCACACCCATAATATATTGTCAGCTTTATAGGAAAAAAATATTTACTTGCATATTTTGCGCTCCTTGACCCGCCCGAGCCAGCTCGCCGGCACGCGGACGAAAACTTAAGATCTTTAGATTATGTAGATGGGCGCGCCCCGGTGCTCCCCGCCGATCAGGCGAGTGCAGTCAAATGAGCTGCGAGTGTGAAGTCCCTTTTTCCGAGGACTTCCCCCGAACTAGTGCTACTAGAATTTCGTACCCAAACCTGTTCACGAGTCTAACCTGACGGGTCGCCAAAACCGCTCGAGCGTTTTCTCTCTTTTCTTTCCTTCATGGTTTTTCTCCTCTATTTCTCCATCTCTACCACCATGGGTGTATCTGCTTGCGTCAGGGCTCGAATAACTTTTGGCACCGGAGGCGTGTGAGGGCCTGTCGCGCCAACTGTTCCTCTCGTTCTCTACGTCTGCACTGCAACGTATGCTTGGTTAACTTTGGAAGTATAGTAGGCCCGTGTGCTCAGATTTGGGTGCACGTTAAAGAACCCCAGGTGGTCTAAATTTCCGGAGCCCTCCACTACGGCGTCTCTCATAATCATATAGTGGTTTTGGGACGTTAAACCCCACATATCAATCAATCATCATCAACTTTGGAAGTATAGGTTTTGCCATTTGCCCGTTGCATTTGGACTGTTTTCTTGCGACGGGCTACAGTAATTATATATACGACAAAATTCAAGCTCGCTGCTGTAAAATTTGCCGAAGAAAACGGGAATCGTGCCACTGTCAAGCACTTCAGCATAGAGTGCTTCTGCATGTGACGATTGGCACGATCAGTGCGGGAGAAAGCGGGAAAGTCTGCGCTTGCTAATACAAGTTTCCTGCCCGTTGAAGGTCTTTTCAGTTATGTGCGAACGCTTAGGTCCTCCGGTATTGCTCTGTCTTGGGACCCAGCTTCTCCCAGCATTACCGAGAAGAGCTTCAAGAAAATGGGACATTCGAACACGCTCAACAAAACCGAGGGGGATGCGCTTTGGCAGGGCGGTGAGGGCGGCCGCGACAATGATTCTCAGTAGGGCCTCTGGATCAGTGATTCCTACAAGACTGCGCTTGACTGGATCTGACTGGTTTAAGTACGAGCTAATTCTTTTAAATAAACAGGGGCACTTCATTTGTGCTCCAAGTTATTAACTTTTTAAAAATTATATATTGTCACATGTTAGGACTATTGCACATTATTTTGTATGCGTTCCCCAAATCTCTGCCTACTTTGCGCACCCCCTTCTAAGAGCCCCAAAATCGTGAAAAAAAGTGCACAAATTATGCGAGTAAAGATGGTAATTATGCAATTGTTGTCACCTTAAAATATCCTTTAAGCACCTGTGTGTGTATTTTAGTTCTAAAATGCAAAATTTGTTTGGGAGATGTTTTTTAGAAGTGTCATTCTGTTATAAAGATTTACAAATGTTAAGTTGTTGATTAAAAATATACCGTGCTACGTGATCATGAAAAGACCTGTGTTCATACTTTTCTTTTTAAGTGGAAGCAAAGAACTTGTTTGATACATGAAATAAAACATCTTCAATTAAATTTTCTGGTCTTTGGAGCATTTTAATTGGTGTCTTAGATAGCATTTATGCAATAAAGCACACTCTGCTGTTGAACTGGCACTGTTTCTGCAGCATAGCAGTCAAGCACGCTACATGCAACTTCAGAACTTCTAAATCATAAGAGTCCAGTGCACGGGCATACTTTCCATGTCCAGCATAGAGAAGCATTGCTGTCTTGGACATTATCAGGGCAGGAAAAGTTACTCTGACATAAGTTGCCAACATTACAGTGAGGTTGCTTTTTATGCAAGAGAAATAAAGAGGAATGGCAGGGGGGTTAACTAAGCATGTGCTTGGTTGACTACCTTATGTGTATGTGGTCGATCAGCAGAGCACATTGACATAGGGAGTAATAGGCATTAAGCATCATTCCATTAAAGTACAATCACTAGGCATCATCAAAATAACTGAACTGGTGATATCATCAAGATATCTACAGTGCTACTTTAGCGTTGCCTCTGAAGTGAATGCACAAGTTGCCTCTTACAGTGCTGCCATCAACATTGGATATTGCAAATAAGCATTTTCCTGGCATGCTTAGTTAAGTTTGATAATGGCTTAGTATAAAAATGTAATGGTAATATTGTGACAAGCATGTGCAAATGCTGCTTAAGGTACTGTTATTGTAGCTTATGGTGTTCTGCTGATGACCATCCCAGACTTGTAAAACCGTTGGCTTAAATGGGGAGGTAATTAAAAATTATGCATGTATGAAGGTTACAGTTCATGTGCAACTGCTCAATGGCCGATAGCAGGCATTCTGTGTTGACTTTAAGACAGGTGAGGAGGCCTAATTAAGAACGAGCTATGTCTACAGGGTGCGTACTGGTCCTTGAAAACCCTTCAATTTGAAAAATGCATTTTCAAGGCCCTTGAAAGTCCTGGAATTTTTTCCCATCCTTGAAAATCCGTGAATTTTTTGGGCACTCCCAATCAACATTGCGGCCTGCTTTATGTGGTAGATCGGCATACCTGCCAAGTCTCCCGGATTTCGACCAGTTCGTATGTTCGTACGGTTGCTAGGAAAATTTCCCAGAAATTGAAATTTCTGTAAGTAATCTGGCTGCATTGACAAAAATGCAGCCCAATTTAATCCAGGCTTTTCGCGAACCCTTCGCATTTTATTGTGAATGATTTTAAAAGGTGTTCATCGAAACATACAGTAGAATCTCAATGATGTGATGCCGGCAAATATAGGAATTCGTGAAATTTCCCAGCCAAGTTCCGCTGTGTTCATTAGGCCAAAATTCGGATGTTGCGAGCTCTTTTCCTCATGGCGGCAAGTCCTGTAAACTTGAGGGCCGAAACCATGCAATGAAGGCCGAGAGCAGCATGCTCGAAGCTTCGGAAGGACACACGCGGCCAGCGCACGCACTGTCACAACTGTGGTTATTGTTTGCCACAGCACCTGTGAACGATACCATGGTCGCTCTTGACACGAGCAAGTGTGGTGACGACGTTACCGAACTCCGAAAGTGCACACACGTTCAACGCTCTACCAGTTGAAGCGACGTTGCGTTCCACAAACGCAGTGGACAAAATCGCAATAGATGCGATCATATATTGCAAAAAACGACAAGGTTTTGAAAGTACATGCACAGCCAGCGCAGGTGAATTGAAAACAAATCTACCGGTTTCTGCAACCGCCACGTGCGAAAACACGGTTGATGAAGCGGCTAGCGCAGCGGAAGAGACGATAAAGATGAATAAGTAAAAAGAATAAGTAACGATAAAGATGAATAAGTAAAAAAAATAAGTAACGTTGTTCCTGCCGATCTGAGTACATTGGGTATACTTGGATGTTAAGTCTTTAGTCGGCTTTAAGCAAAGCTTCGATTCACGCTTTCTCAGCAACCGACTGCGTCTGTTTGCACGTGTTTCAGGAAAACATACCCAAGTTCTTTTGACAGAAATAGATTTTGCTAGTTGTTTTAATGTTGGAAATTTTTAGAGATACAAGTAGTATGCTCGCTCCCTTTTGAGACTCGCTCTTGTTAGTGTAGTTGGGAAACCCTACCCTTGGGTGTTTAGCCACTCCAAGTCGGTATGAGACCGCGCAATGCCAATGTTTACTCCCCCCCCTTTTTTTTTCGCAATGTTTTTCTTTTGGTGCTAAAAAAAGAAAGGGAAAAATAAATATCAGCGGAAATCTCCCAGGTTCAGAATCCTTGAACTTGGCAGGTATGGATCGGCATCTACCTGACCAGCTCTCCATTTCCGAAACAGCAATTCGGCGTGAGTTGATATGGTTTAGTTTTCCAAAATGGCACGGGGAATAAAGTTTTACTGCGTCAAACCACAAACAAACAAAGTGAGATACTCATTATGCTCTTTGGTGGTGGCTCCTTTCCTACTGTGCGAGCAGTGAAGCTAAAGGGAACTAGAGTGCAGACTAGACATGTTTGTTATAATTGATGTATGCATGTACTATATGAGCGCTATAAAAATGAGTAAATTTTGAAAAATTCAGAACGAAAAATTTAACAATGCGTGCCGCTTTTGGTCCTTGAAAAACCCGTGACAGGTCCTGGAAAGTCCTTGAATATCCTTGAATTTTCGCTTTGGAAACCTGTACGAACCCTGTGTCTAGAATTTCTGATCTGAGGTACTGTAGGTGGTCTTCGGGACAAAAAAAAAAAAATTGGGCACATTGTGACACTGTTCTTATTGACTGTAGCAATGTTTGCTAGAAGCTTGGTTGTGTTCCTTGGAGATAGTAATTATTAATTTGCAAATATAAAATAGACAATCTTTAATGGAGGTGAATGTGATCCACAATGCAGCAGCTGTATCAAAATTTGTTTTTCTGCATACATATTTATATATGTGTGGCACTGCAATCATGTGATGCTTCCCTGTGACTGAGAGCCTGTAGATTGCTCTTGCTTAGGTCAGTGAGCAGTTGTTGCACTGGAACAGAACCTTAGGTGTGAAAATGCTCACTGCTTTGTTGAAGCAGTAAAAGCTGGTGTAATTGTTGTTCTCCTTTAGATGAGACAACACAGGACGTCCCTAGCAGCTGCTCCCCCAAAGCATACACAGAAGCCTTGATGCCTGATGGCTTAATGGACTCGTCATCTGAACATCAGCTAATGATTGTGACGGAGAGCAATGAGCATACTCAAGACGTTCCTGTGGAGCTACCAGCTGAGACAGCTGAAAGTTACGAATTGTGTGACACTTCAGCCGAACCTGTTGATAATGCTCCAATTGAGACATCTGAGCTGTCTGCTCCTAGGCCAGTAGACAGTCTGGAGTCAGACATGCAAGCAATCAGCCAGGGTGGAAGTGCAAATGACAGACATGTCACGAAAGATGTTGAGCTACCCTCGTCATTAAACAACATAAAATCTGACCCATTGAAGAAAGAAGCCATCGGTAATAAATTTGACAGTAAGGATACTGGTGTAGTAGCTGGCATGACAAAGGTCAAGACCGTGGGCAAAGACAAAAAAGAAAAGAAAATGGATTCTGTGAAGGGCAAAGAATCCAGTTCACATTCTGGAAGATCAGATTTGCATTCAAAGTGTTCTACATCAAAAAATACCTCTAATCCAAGCAAATCGAAAATTCAGAAGTCTAATAAATGTGACAGTAAGGAAAGCAAAGATGTAGTGAAAGAACGAGACAAGTGCAGCATATCTCAAAACAAAGGATCTTCACGAGAGAAAACCCAAAACAATGGGACAGATGCAACAAAGGATGAGCGAGGTGAGCGGAGCAAATTGTACTCAAGTCAATCTAGTAGATCAAAGGAGAGTGACATTAAGAATGAGCAAAAGCGGCCAGATGATAAACATCGTCATTACAGCAGTAGCCAGCGCCATGATGACAGAAAAGGACACAATGACAGGCATTCTCGAGAAGACAAGTCCAGGGATCATTCCGACGGTCGCAGGTCACATGGTGAGAGTAGAAAAGACAAAGACCGCTCTTCCACAAGAGATTCTTCCAGGCAGAACAAGTCAAGTAAGTCATCTGAGAAACATGGTGAAAGTTCTCAGAAAGAGAGAAGCCATGAAAGGAAAAAAAAGCAAGCTCACAGTAAGCAAAGTTCATCGAATGGCAAAGATGGTGAAACTTCACAAAAGATGTCATCTAAAAACGTTTTGCAAACTGTATCTCGCTCTTTATTCCAAACTGTTGATGATGCATCATTTGCTGAGATGAATGCCAGTGCTTCAGGTTCATCACAGCAAGACCACGCAGATGTTCGTCATGATGCTTCCTTGGAAATACCAACAGATGTTTTGCAAGAAAATTCAGAAGAAAATGTTTCTTGCTTTGCAGACCAGACAGGAGCAAAAATTTGTGAGAGCATGCCTGGTGCATTTTCTCGGGAAATCTCATTAACAGTTAATGATGAAAGTTCCCACGGTCCATTGCAGCTAGTTGAAGCGAAGGAAGCTGAGATCTTGAGGTTTTCTTATGTTAATGACAAGCAGTTGGGTATCAGTGGAACTGACTTGCAGCTGGTGAGTACTGACACAGAGAAACTAGCTGACAGAGTGCTGCTTGAGAATGGTGAGCAAGCAAGGAGCTCTAGCTATGCAGCATCACTTGAGCAGGAATTTCCCACAGTGGAAGACAGACACGAAACAGCCAGAAGAAAGGTATGTTATTCCTTCATTGTGATATAAAAAAATACAAGTAACTGTGTTTCTTAACTTTTTAGACTGCTACTGAAACGCATTCGCCAAAGAAGAAGCGACCGAGGCGAGATGCTTCAGATGGTCATGATTCAGATGGTGCCTGGTCCGAGGTGACAGTCAGTTCAGTACATACCAGCGATCTGTCTTCCTATGATGACTGCATCAGTGTGTCTTCGGCAGATGAGGATGACAGTGCTGCATCTAGGGAGAAAAAGAAGATACCACTAAAAGAAAGTGAGTGCCTAGAGGTGAGTTTTAGTGTAGTTAATTGATATGCCGACTTTGAATTTGCAGTTAAAAAAATTACAAGCAGCAGTAATGAGGATGATGACCGCATGAGCAGATCTGAAACTGAGCATTGTACAAGTGATGGAGTTGTGCCAACAGCACCACCTATAGAAAAGGTATGGGCATTTTTGCTCCATGTTGATCACTGAAGAAAGCAAACTAAATTTTTGTTGGTACATTTGCAGGCTATAGAACAGCGTGAAGTGCCTCAATCGGCAAAGGAGTCCCAGCCCCACTGCCCAGAACCTTATGAGAGCAGCAACAGTGCCAAGGGACTTTCAAACTCTCCACCCACAGATGTTTCTGAAGCAATGGCTAAACCAAAGATGGGGCTTAGGCGGACCCGTAAAATTAACCCCAAGTATGTTTCAGAAGAGTTCTCATCAATTTTTACGGCAGGCAAGCGACCAGCAGGAATCATAAACTTCAGTGAGCTTGCAAAGTACAGGAAGGAAAAACATCATGATGAACGGTCTTCATCAAGAACAGAATATCGCAAGATTTCTCGGGAGGATGCTCCCGAGGATACGGCACCAGCGATGTCATGTGATGAGACTGACCAGCTTTCAGACACATCAGTTAATGATCGATCACGGAGGCCTACACAGCGACCAAGTGGCAGCGAACCACGAGCTAGGTGAGGTGAAAAAGTGCCTGTCTTGGCTAGCATCTACGTAATTGCTCTTGTATAATCTGCAGGTCAGAATCGGTGTCCTCGAAGTGCTACCAGTCTTCCGACTTGTACAAACCACGACCGGTTATCAAGCCAGGAACTCGGCGCAGTCGGCCTCAGCCAGGTGGAGTGTAAGTGCTGCTTTGGTCAATGCACAATATTATTGGAATTGATCCTTCAAATTTCTTCGCACAGTGGGCTTGTTAGCATTATTTAATTCCTACTAAATAAGATGCACAAGTGAGTGCTACTCTGTTCTGTGCAGCGTAACTGTAAATAACTACAGAAAATGTCTCTGTAAAGCCAGCTCACAAGAATCTCGGAATGTGGCAGTTTGGTGTTTCCAATGTGCTACCAGACTTCAGGCTTGTACATATCCCGGCCATCATAAAGCCATGAACTCTGCAAAGTCTGTCACGTTCTCATATGCTGTATTCATTATCCATGTGCTTCGAGTTGTCACTTTGCCTTTGCACTGCCATCTGATAGTCTCCTGGTCAGCTCAGTTGTTAAGGCAACTTAACATGCAGTGTGAAGTATGTGCCTTTTTTTTTCTCCCTGGCAAAGAACAGTCAAACTATGCCGATTCAATCTCATTAACTTAAAAATAAGTTTTGCAGTCAGTAGCCACATTCAACCTGTTTCTAGGTGTGTTTGCTCAACAAATATGCAAGCCTGGAAAAATAATACGTGCATATGTCAGAGAAGTGCAAAAACACCGCAACAGTCATGTTACGAAGAAGGCAATAAATCAGCTCCGCAGCAATGAAAGAATGCTATGCATTGAAGTATACCAAAAATTCAGAAGGGGCTGCTGTCACAGGATACAGCATGCCTCCAAAATAAATTTTAAAGTTTTTTTTCCACCCAAGGATGGGTTACGCGGACCTCCATTTGAAAACCACTGCTGTAAAGATTTCTTGAGTGTAAGCATCTTCGGCAGAGATCTGTCTAGGTGGGTGAAACAATTCTAGATGCTGAACTGGCTCCAGCCTTAGATTAAGGGCCCCTGACAATGACAGTTTTGTTTGCGACTTTTTTACAGTAATTTGTCGCTTTGTGTCTGGTAATGCCATATTGGAATTAGAAAAAAAAAATTTGCATCAGTTCAAAACACCCGCCTAAATACCATAAGAAACTATCGCCCCACAGCAGAGCAGCGTCTCAGACTATGTGCTCTCAAGTTAGTGTACTCAAGCTCTGGTGACGCTGGGCAGTCTGTTTTCAAGTAGGGGGACTTGCGAGCAGTGAAAAATGAAACGATGTGGGTGCTTTGAGCGTGTCCCTCCTGAATAAAAAAAAAAAAAAAAGCATTTCTGGCATAAGCAGCCAAAACCAGGTTGAGAGCAGCTAAGAACAGAGCAAGAGGTGTGATGAACAAGAGTTCTCGTTTTGCGTCAACCGGAGTATTGTGGGTGCCCTGCAAAGGTTCTCAGACACTGACATTACTTTCTTGACCTCTGATACGTCAAATAACAGAAAATGACCATTGGATCTGAATACTCAGATGAGCATGCAGTCTTAATTTAAAACGAAATTAAAATATCATAAGCAACGCTCATCACTAATAGTCGGTCAGAAGTGGCCCTGCCAGCCAGACTATCGAATAATACCAGCAGCTCAAGTTTCCGAATACCTATGCACAAGTGCGTCAATCTCATAGCCATTGAACCTGTCCTATAACCAAAAGACAGATAAGCTAATAGATTTATGTCCATTTACATATCTAACAGTGTAAAGGAGGGCGTGTGACAATAGTGCTGGCCCTCTTTCCCAGTAATTAGGACTCCTGTTAATCAGAGCATGTTTTTCTGGTCCCTTGAGGTACATTTTATCAATACTCTATGGTAGAACGCTTATATTTAGATATGTGTCATACTTCTCTGTGCATGCAGCTTTATAACCATCCTTCCCTCAAGAAGCATCACATTTCGTTTTACTCCTCATGACATCACTGTGCACCATCAACTTTTGTCTAATTGATTTATACTTTGCATTGGAGCAGGGCTTGTGAATAGCCTATTGTGTGAGCCTGATTATTGCACGTACTATGACTGGCATAGCACAGCACCATAATGCTTATTCGGTAGGTCACAACGTATGAGTTGGCATCGTCTTGCTGCTTGTCACCAGTACTACTTGATGATATTTTTGGTTAATCAATTGTCTAGGTCCTTTTTGTAGCTCTGGTACCAACACAGGGACTAGTTCTCATGTTATCTTCATGCTTGTGGTTTCAAAGATTTGCACTGCTAATTACAGGATGTTTCATAGTTAATATCATACACTTTTATTGATAACTTTGCCTTCAATTTCAAATATTTATCTACATCGTTATTACAAGTATTTCTTCGGTCAACAATCCGTTGCCAGCATTGACTTGCTATCTTTTCATTGAGCTATGCTACACACACACACCCTCTGCGATTGCTGAACTAGAAATTTACTCCCGTATTGTTCATCGGGCTTTACAGCATGGCATGCTTCGAGGTCGACTCAACATAGGTCATATTGTGACAGTGGCCTCTCCTCCCTTCTAGAAAATTGTGAATTGAACTGCCATAAAAGACGGCTGATTCGAAAGCTAAAAGCCTACATCACACAACAATCGGGGGTGGTAGTGCCGTGCTAATTGTGCCATTCTGCTTCCAAACGCATTATTGCACCGAAACTGCTTCCACGTCATCTTTGGTGTCTTGATGTGCCGTCATCCCAACGTGGCGAGCCCAAGCAAGCTCCTATCATCACCTGACGTTGGGGACGGCGCGAAAACAAGCAGCCTCGCCACAAGGACGAAGCATTGAATGCCGTTGGAACAAGTTTTAAATTGTACGAAGTAGGGCTAGCCGCTATGAACTTTAGTGTCAACTTTTTGCGCGCTACAAGGAAGCAAAATAGACGAAAAAGAGAAACTACATGGGAGACAACACATGTGCAAAAACCCTGCAATGCTTTCGAATAAATCTTTTGAACCCTGAAGCTAGGCTCCATAGAGCAACGCAGTTATCATAGGTAAACTCAACGCGAAGTAAGCGGGCAGTTTTCTGATGTCTGCCGAGATAGCCTGCACGTTAGCTCAAGTAACCGCGCCCTTATGGTCAAACTAGCCAATGTAGGCTAACGATCCAGCTAGTTTATAATAATTGCTTATGTATTGTCAAAGAAAATTGAGATTGATTGAAAAAAAATTCGTGTTGCTACTCAAACGACGCAGCCTCCCCCGACGAATTTTCGGCCGACTATGAACAGGTGGGGCCTTTCCTTTAGGGCCATCAACAGCATGCCTCGCACAATAGGTGATGTTCATCTTGATTTAACAGCGCACTGGAAAATGACGACTTAAAGGAAAAGAATGTGCACAACACGGGTGCTGACTCGCAACTGAATTTTTTTATTAAGAAAAGTCCTATTATTGTGTGGAATATCATACAGTGGACAGAGCGGAAGATGCGTCAATATTCGTCTGAGAGAGAATGAACGATCACTATCAGACACCAAACTATTTTCACTTGCCACCGCATTGTAAACAATGCAGTTGCACTCTATTCTTCACCGATACTAACCGGTCACGTCATAAACAGCAGATAGCAAGAGTGGTCATCGAAGCATTCCACATCCGAAAGAGAAAAATGTATCAGTGTACCTTTTATCACGCTAAGCGATGCGGAATTTCAATACCTAAGTGCCACTTGCACATGTTAATTACAAAGATTATCAGTTTTCTGTTCAGTTTTTTATCACCAGTTGCGAGTCAGCGCCCGTTTTGTGCACATTCTTGTCTTCTTAGTCTTTGTTTCCCAGTGCGCTGCTAAAATCAAGATAAATTAGTACCAACTTGCTCAAAGGTGTGGCAGTTTGGGCTAGTTGGTATGACATGACGATAGTTATAGCGCGAGAACTCTTTGTTGTCGTTCTGTTTTTGCGCTATAACTATTGTCAACTTGCTCAAGTTTCAATTCTCATGCAGGAGTGATGTTATTACATGCGCATTACGTGCAACAGAGATTGCTGCCTCGTTTCATCTCTGCCTTAGCTGCTTCGTCACAACGCTTGCACACACATGCTTGAATATTCGGCACATTCATGAGACCGCCACAAGCCTTATAGAGCCAATGTATGACAACATTTGAAGTTTCGGACACTGAAACTCTTATGAGTTTCAACTTTTTATTCAAATTTCGTGTCTGAAAATGCATCAACAAAGCCTCCGCCACTCCCACACCGTAGCACATTTTGAAAGTCTGCTTTATAGCAATGCTTTAGCACCGTGCGGTGAAGCATACCGTCACTCAGAATAGGCACTGGCGGACGTTGGTGTAGTCGGTGGGAGTTTAGTAGCTTGAATTGCTCATGTTTCTTTATTCTTTAAAGAATTTCGTGTTTTATAACCTTTCAGCACAGACACTCAATAGCCAGAATTCGTTTTTGTAATCGATAATGTGGCATTGCTCCAAGTGGGTTATTTCACCATAGAAAACATACAAAAACTTATATTGGTCAGCATGGTTGCTTCATCAGCATTGAATATTTATTAAAAACCACTGGAACCTCGTGCTTCCCAAAAATAGAAAAAAATTGAATTAACAGTGATATCTGAACTTTGAAATATGCTCCAAAAATAACTTGTATTGCTCCCAAGCACACCCTTTCATGCTCCAAAAGTACCCTTTTACCACTCCAAAGCTGCTTCCAAACAGCATTATTTCTGCACCCTGAGCTGCTTCAAAAGACTGAGGGCCGCATCCACCCCTCGACAATCGGAACTCTACAAATGCTAGAAAAGGAAAAGGCATGGGTTTATACATAAAGGGAGCGTGTGGAAAGTGCAGACAGCTTTATATGTGGGCTGCAAAGGTTAAGAATATGACAACAGTCTTCATTGACCAGAAAAAGTTTTGTGGTGTAGGTGCGTCACAGAAACCAGAATGCTCATGTGCTTGCTGCAACACAACAGCTTGCTTCTGCAGCTAGGCACAAGGTAATCCAAAACATGCATCTTTGACACATGTGAAATGGCACAAAAACAAGGGAGTGCTCCTTGTTGCTGTGCCAAAAGGAGCAAATAATGACACAAGCACAGACCTTAGTCAATCGTGGAGCTACCTTGGTCACAGTCACACTTGGCAATCAGCCTCGGACATTGCAGCAGGGCCCAACACATAAGTTACAAGAGCCAGCAGCAGTATTACACGCCTCGCTTAATGCCAGCAGAAAAATGGCTGGCAAGCCTCTTTGACCTGACCTATGTATTTTTGTGTATGGACTATTATTCTTGGAAAGAAAGCTCTAGGCTATCGGCTCATTTGGGTCACCATTTTTAACTTCACTGGAGCAAGCATGAAGAAATATTCCCGAGAACAATCTGCAAGTCTTGACGGAAGCATGCCTGTGCATGGCCATATTATTTGTTACATCCCTAAGGTAATGGAAAAATTTTTTCGAAAAGAGTTGAAATTTATTAGTTTCCAGCTAACATACCCATTGTCACAGTATTTATGTTGATAATATTCTGTTTTGTAATTCCCAAGCTCAGCAACACACTTGATCTGTGTTAATTTGTAATCATCACTATGTGTTGTATCATTGCATCCATTTTTGCACTTAATTTGGCACACTCTCTGCTCCTCTACCCTAGGTAGAAAATTTCTTCAGAAAACTTTAGGCTTTCATGGTATATTAAGGCAAAAAAAATTATATTAGTGATTAAATTATTAAAGAACTGCACTCAACCATTTTTTTTTGAGGGGGGGGGGGCGGGAGGAGGCTTGAAAAATCACGTTATAGAAATTTAGTGTTTCTTTATGTAAAACTGTCAGAAACTAAAAGGCTTCACAAAGATGAATAGCACATGTTCTGGAAATCATGCTACAGTAAGCTTGTTTCTTAATGTTTCTGCTCACAAGTAATTACCCTGACTACAATAATGGACTAAAATTTCTGGAATCAAATCTTCGAGTATGTATGCAATGTTTTGCGCAAGCTCAATGTTGAATGCAGCAGAAGTGACAAAAATAGAACAGGCAGCACCTGAGGACAGATAAATGAAAAATGAGTGACCACACACATTCCACTAGTTTTGTAAAGGTGTGGCAGTATTGTAAAGCAGTGCTCAGGATAAGTGGTCATTCTAGTGATTGAGGGGAGAGACAGAAGATATAATAATGCAGGCAGTATCAGGAAAAAGTGCATAATTTAAATTTATTTATGGGAAACCGTTAGAATGCAAAATGTTAAAGGGCCCCAAACCACCTCCAATAATTTAATATTTCAAGTAAACTCTCTCATAGTTTAGAACACCGTGATGAGCAATTCCAAATGTGGCAGCACCCCTTGAATTTAAAGAGGCTAACTCTTCTCTCCATGCCTTTTGGAAACCCTCATCTCCTCGGTGTTTGCTGTGACGTCACACGGTACCCACAAAACCAGTTTGTCCGCTTCCCACTCTCTTTTCACTGCATGAGGAGAAGAGAGAAGCCAAAACTAAATTTTGACTTCTGGGTGGTTTAGAAGTTCTTTAAAGTAAACCACTCAGATGTCGAAATTTAGCTGTGGTGGGGAAATTGTACATGGGTGTACGACGAACACGGAGCTGCAAGATTTTTTCGAAACGGAGCAGTAATAGCGGAGTTTGACGCGTTTGATTATTCAAACCGTGAGGACCACACCTTTCACTCTCTCCTGCACTTCCCTCTGCTGGTATTCTCCCCCACGTCGCTTTGCCCTCTTCCCCCCCCCCCCCCCCCCAATGCTCAAAAGGCATACGTCATCGCTGACACGCTGCTTGAAACACAATCTACTTCTGGTTTCTGAGACTCTGGCTGTTGACTCTGTAAGTTGCGTGCTTGTTGGCGAACCGTGGCTGCCGTAACGGTAAGGAACCTACGTTGTGCGCACGCCTTCAAAGGATTACCAATGCGATGGACCCATACAGGGACATACCATTCTCCGCACATGTTACATGCGCACGGGCAACACTACGAACAACAAGCAGCGCGGACAGCTTCTTGCAGCCTGACCGGAAGTCGTAGGTTCTTGCTCGACCAGCCGCAGCATACTTGACTTGGCGCGTTAGAAATCTGGCACGGCGCATCACGCGGAGGCCCGGAAAGGAGTTGTTTTTTGGAATTTGTGGTGCGCCGGTGGCTCATCGCGCTGCCACGTGTGAAATTGTTAATCGCAACGGCATTCTGCACACAATGCACGTGTTTGCTTGAAATGCTTGAAAAATTATCGGAGGTAGTATATGGGCCCTTTAAAGCATAGTAAATAGCTCTGAAAGTTCTAGTTCTGTATCAGCCTCCAAAGAACATTTTCTATGGTTGTAAAACAGTGTATGATTTAAATTTGATTCTTTCTCTAGACACAGCAATTATGCTTCATCTTTTGTAAAGTTCATTTGTGAGAGAAACTTTTGTCATTTACTTCGGACAGGGATGCAGCAGCACCCAAGAAACAGCAGGGCCTCAAGGTTTGCATTGGACTCAAGCGAGGTCGGGCCTCATCACCTGGCTCCTCCAGACAAAAAAGGTTGTGAAGTTCCAAGCCGTTGCCGTGGTGTGTGCACCACTCTTTCCGCTCAAGGTCACCGTGAATGCCATTACAGGTCTAGTGGCATTATCACACAAGAGCCCAACACTCATGTTTGTACATCTGTACATTGAAAGTCATGTGCCTCTACATTTTATTTAATAAAGACATTGAATCTACAAAAGGTGTGGTAGAGAAACCTGCCACTTGACATTAGTAAACAGAGAAGGTAACATTGTGTGCATTTTGTTAAAAGTCCACGCGAGCATTCTAGATATGTTTTCAAACAGGATGCCTTTAAAATAGAATTGTGACATTCCTGGTAGTGTAAGGCAAGTGAAGTTGAAATCTTTGTCAAAACATGCAGTTTTCAATTGTAGTATCATGCAAGCAACTGTACATAACTGATGAACACATACCAGTATGTGATGAACACATACTAGCATATGAGCATAAAGGCACATTACAAGAACCACAACACAAAAACCATTGCATTGTGGTTACTTGATGCTACAAATGCAGTTTAGTGTAAAAGCTAACATATACACCAATTGCGAACACACTTGAGAGCACAGCACATCATGCTAGGAGTCTATACAGTTCACACATTTTCTACATGGTCATGAAGGCACTTCCCAGTAGGATGGATTTTCCAGCTGAAGGTCACACAGTTGATGCACATCATAAATAAATCAGTTCGGTCACAGCTCTTCAGGCAAAAGTGTGATAGCCATCTTTCGGTGGGGCCACGTGTATGTTTTCGGCAGTGTGAGCTGGGGAAAAAAAAACAGCAATGTTAAAAATAAGTCTTCAAACGCCTGATGTTTGAACTTACGCCTTCAGCAGTGCATAACTCTTCCATGCTTACAGTCATCTCCGAAATGAGGTCTTCTGTGAGCAGAATCTGCATAATGAGGTAGTTCATTCACACAAATAAGCATAGAAAGACTGACATTTCTTACCTGCAACCAAGAGCCCTGCATTGCATATGGCTGTTCTGCATTTGCAAAGGCACCAATAACACTTGGAACGACTAGTGTCACTGCAGCACTGTCAACCGAGCTCTTGAATGTAAAATGACGGCCATGTTTTAATCTTCCCCTGAAATAGGTTCAATGTCATTGTGAAATAGTGTTACATGCTCCAACCTTTGCCCACCAGTTAGTTACCTCAGAACTAATGGAAAGAGCAGTCCAGCTTCCAAATTGAGCTGCAGGTGAACTGCATCCAAAGCTCGGGTTTGAGCCAACTCTTGTGTTTCCAGGCCATTATCCCTTTGAAAGAATGCTGCATTAGAGCTACCTTGCAGCCTCGGCAGGCAGTTTTATGGGAGTTACTCACTCTGTTTCACTGCTTGGTTGACTGCCCAGCAGTCCTTTTTTGAGTGTCCGCTTGATTTCCTCGGATTCGTAATGCGATATGCTGGGCGTGTCGACAGAAGTGTTGCTCCCGGATTCCTTGGCAGTCTGCACAACAGGGGGGAACTCCTCTGACCAGCAGAGCTTGGCACTGACGCCACTCAGGTCCGACCCTTCGTTTTCGATCCCCTGGTCTACTGCGTCCTGCAAAGGTTGTCTTTCGGTGCCTGCCCCAGGCAGTGGGCATGCAGTCCAAGAGGGGGGAGGGGCACCTGGATACTGGGGTCCAGTTCGAAAACCGTCTCTCCTCGGCGCATGTTCGTGACGAGCCAAGGACCGCCTGCGCCCGGTACGCGTTGCATGAGTGCCACAAAGCTGCGACCGTTCCACTGCTGGGCCGCCTTCAGCTCCTCCGCGCAAACGCCAACAATCTGTGGCGCAACGAGAATGCTTTAGTAGAGCGCCTCGCTACTATCACGCTACGGGCACTTACTTGAATAAAGCTGACAGGTCCAAAAGGTGTAGCCACCGTCCCTAGCTGCGGGTCCTCCATCATTAGCATGTGCTCGATCCGCGACTCGCTGTTGTCCAGTGGGCAGTGCCAGGAGACGTGATCGCCATCGCACAGTACGTTTCCGGACTGGAAGACGTACTTGGCCAGACCCTGCATTACGGCCGCCGGCCAAGTCGGCGGCCCTGTCTCGTCGGGTTCCTTGCGCAGCCGGAATGTCAGCTCGAAACCGAAGCCGCTAGGAGTGTCTGTGCTGGAAATCCTGCGACATCACCAGCTCCTGACGAGAGTCCGCGACACAGGTAAGAGTGGCTGTACATACTCGTGAACCCTGCCATCTCCGTGAAGGTCCGACAATCCAAAGCTGACGTAGTGCCAGTGAGGAGAAATATCTTTGCTTTCATCCCCTTGATTGGCGTACATGCTGATGTAGTCGAGCGGGTCTGGACCACCCAGCCTGAAACACGAGTACCGCCTTAACATGTGGCGCTTAGAATATACATTCCCCCCCTAGTAGGCCCCCAATATTCAAAAATACCAATAGCACCGCCCGCTAAAGCCTGCACGCAATATGCAAGCGCAGCGCGCAACCAAAAACACAAAAGGTGCTCTTGTGTAACGAACGCATGCGGGAGTTGAACATACCAGTACTTTAAGACTGCTGCGACCTGTAAGGGATTAGGCTGATCGCTATATATTTGTAGGCACGCTGAATAAAGTGCCTCCAAGCCAGGTGGAATTTGAGGGAAACCGACTCCAGGAAAGCCAGAGGCGCCGACCCCTCGCTTGGCTTCCATGTTGAAAATTCCTTCTCATGTAGCAGTTGCAGTAGCTTCTTTTAGCGATAGCGCCGTATGTTCACTCTTTAAGAAGAAAGTTGTGCTGCCCGAAGCAGACAAATAAATTATGCCACTTTAAATGAAAATTACACTTTTTTATTTACTGGCACGGAAACTTAAGATAGGTTTGAAAGTAAGAAAGTAAACATCTACTACATGCGGCGTGGAATCCTACCGCACGACGGTGTCGTGCTAGTGTGTCTGGTAGGACGTTTGATAGAAGCCGCTTCGATACCTTCAGTAACCGAAAACGTCGGTGACAGATTATGGAAACATATGACGTGATAGTTAATCAACCAGTAGTCATAGACAACGTAAGTAACGGTTCTATGTGTGTGCCTTTAGTGTGTATATACTCGCGCAGAACATTTCAGATATGTTTACATATTTTTTTAATGTAAAACGTCCGCCATGTTCTTAGTGAATGAGTCACATCGAAAGTCGTGCTTCTTGACGGCGCGCCTAACAACTTCGCAGAAATAATTTGATGTGGTGAAAGTGCCCACATGAGTCCAAACAGCCGAAAGCGTATCTTTGTGCAATGCTTGTTGGATGACAAAAACAGCTATTGACAGATGGGCTGGGCGGAACGTATTTCATGAGCAGTGTTGCTGCTGACTGTTGCTGGTTTTTTTTCTTAAAGTCACTTTATGTCAACGTTACCTGTCATATCTGGTATGTGAAATGTGGTGATTTTCAGCGCAGATGTCGCATTTCGCACTCCAGTTGGCCGCTTTCGTCTGATCGACCGACTAGTGGTTTTTTGGTACCTTCGTGGTCGGCGCGTGGGCGTTTGTTGTAATTCATTCAGTACTTAGGTCGACGTAAGCTTTTGAATGTATACTGTAAATCAGTGGGGTGCAGTGTATTTTCATGCCACTGCTTTGTTTGCGGCCTTAGATTGTAATCATTATGTGTACGAGTATGTCGTGAAACATCGACTAGCGCTCAGTAGCTTATAACATCGCAACTAAAAGTGCGTTTCAATTTTCGTTAATCCTGCTGACATGCGGATACACCTGTCTTACAGTTCACGAAATGCTTTTGTACTTATAGGGTTCTGGAGTCATAAAGGCAGGTTTTGCTGGCGACCAAGTACCAAAATGCCACTTCCCAAACTTGTATGTACAAGTTCATCTTATAACGCTGTAACTTGCATTGATTCCTCGGCATTTATACAGTAAGCAACTGTGTTCTTTTGAAGCATTGGACGACCAAAGCACAAGAGGGTTATGGCAGGTGCCTTGGAAGGAGACATATTTGTAGGGCCAAAAGCAGAGGTATGTGTTCAAAGTCTGCTTACTTGTGTACCATTACTTCCCCTGTGTTTGTATAATGCACTACTAGGGATCCCTAGCAAAGTTTGAACTTGCCAGGCCAGAACAGCTCAGTACAAATATTGCACACGTTATGAGCTTTCCTTACAAAATTTCCCATGAAGCTTGCCAAATTGTTTGCGTTATTTCTTCACAAATGTTGCATCAAGTATTGAAAGAAATTCGTTTTCTTTATTGATTACACTAATATTTGTAGTACTTTGCTGGTGCAAGGATGTTCAAAATTGCATGAGTTGAACAAGTTTGTGTAAAAAAGTTTCAGAAGCAGGCTGTGTAAATAAGTTTCAGAAGCAGGCTGCATAAGAAAGAGCATGCCTGTTAAATTCTAACTGCAATTAAAAAAGTGCTACTTTGATTTATGCAGTGTGTGTGTTGGATGCCTAAGTAATTGTTACTAAAGTGTGCATGCATATAAAAAAGGTATGTGCTCAAAATAAAAAAAAAGACTTCCAGTTGTAGTGGAGCATACGCACCAACGTGTATGCGCCTTCGGAAGAGAACGAAAAGCCCTGCGCTCTGATTGCGCGAGAACATGTGCCGCCTTTGCCAGACTTGTCGTACGGCCATTTTCTGTTGCGACCTCGTGGCGACTTCTCTGGTTGAATAAACATCATCACATTTGGTGGAGGTGTTGGGTCTGCAAGAATACCGTCTCTTGTGATGACATGTCCCAAGATAGTTAGTTTTCTTGTTGCAAAGTGGCATTTCTTGGTGTTAAGTTGTAGGCCTGCAGAAGTTAGACACGTCAGAATCTCGTGTAGATGACCAAGATGTGTCGGGAAATCAGCTAAAAAGACTACGATGTCGTCCAGGTAACACAAGGAAGTCTCCCAGTTGTGGGCACGCAAGATGGTATCGATTATGCGCTTAATGTCGCAGGCGCATTGCAGAGCGCAAATGGCATGATTTTGAACTCATATAGGCCATCCAGCTTTGCAGAGGTTCTTTTAGGGGAATCCCATTCAGCCATTGGCACCTGCCAATATCCAGAACGCAGATTCAAGGATGTAAAGTACTCAGTGCCTTGTAAACAGTCAAGAGCATCGTCTATTCGTGGCAGTGGGTAAACATCTTTCTTCGTAATCTTGTTTAAGCGGCAATAGTCCATGCGAAATCGAACGGTGCCATTTTTTTCTTTACCAGAACCACAAGTGATGACCAAGCGCTTTGAGAAGGCTCCACGTTTAAGCATGTCATCTACTTGCTCCGTAATGACGCGGCGCTCTTCGGCGGAAACGCGGTAAGGACGCTGTCGCAGAGGCGAGTGTGAGCCGGTGTCAATAGTATGAGTGATAGTCGTGGTGCGGCCCAAAGCAGGTTCTTGAAAGTCGAAAGAAGAGCGAAACTTGTTAAGGAGAGCAACAAGTTGGCGGCGATGCGAGAGGGGAAGGTCTGCGTCAATAGCATTGTCGAAGGCTGACGAACTTGATGGCTCAGACGCATGAGTGATTGTGGCAATGTGACACGGGGTTTCACCGGGAAGATTAATATCATCGTTATGGGCAACAGGTTGTACATATCCTAAGGTTTCACCACGGAGTAAGCCAATGGGATAGTTGCAGTGGTTGGTAACCAGCATTACGGTTGAACCAGAAGCAATTGTAAGAGGGGCAAATGAGAAAACGATGCCCTTGCGTTCAGTAAAAATTGGAGATGGCGTAAACACCATCGTGGAATCAGGTTGTGCCACACATGAAAGGCCAATAGGGACGGAAGCTTCCGGAGGCAAGGTGATGTCTTCGTCAGCGATGAGTTTGCAGAGCAGAGGAGAACGGTCGGGCGATGGAAATTCATATGTTGGCACAAGAGACACTTCTGCACGTGAACAATCGATGATACCTTCATGACGTGATAAGAAATCCCAACCCAGGATGAGGTCATGAGAGCTATATGGTATAACAAAAATTGGACGATGTACAAAACGTCTTGGATGATGACGCGCGCCGTAAACACAGCCGAGGCATGAATGTGTTGCGCGCTAGCCGTGGACAGCACCATACCACAGAGAGATGTGGTCACTTTCTTCAGTTTCCGACAAAATTTTGCGTTCATCACAGAAACAGCGTCCCCAGTATCAATTAATGCTAGTGTGGCGGCTCCCTCAACATCGAAATCAATAACATTTTGCGGCAAAAATTGAGGCCTTGAGAATTGTGCAGAAGTTGCAGTTCTTGCCTCCGAAACTGCACTGATTAGTTTCCCTCCTTAGGAGGTGGTCGACGACGCATAGGCGATGGCGATCTGCAATGAGAGGATGGGAAACGAGCAGTTGATGGGCTGTGATCCGAGTCGGAGTGCCTCTGTTCATATGTAGACGTGGTGGCCGGCTGCGGCGCGTAGGTAGGAGTTCCAAAAGAGGCGTACGTAGGTGTGGGACGGCAGCGGCAGAAGCGTGCAATACGGCCAGCGATGCCACACGCAAAGCAGATAGGACGGTTGTCATGGGTGCGCCACTAGATGCGCCTTTAGATGGACGGAAAAAGCGAGGTGGGGGACTGTAAACTGGAGGCGAGGCCTGAAGAGGTGGAGCCGATAAGGAGACGGTATGCGGCGGGGGCCGCGCGACCACAGTTGCGTGTAGCTTAGAGGTGAAGGTGGTGCGTAGCCGGCAGTTGAGAGATGGCACTGAAGTGCATGGGTAAGGGGCCGGAACTGTAGGGATGGCATCGCAAATTTCAGTGCATATGGCCTGCTGCAGTCTTCAAGGCAGGCTTGTGGTGGGCGAGTCGCTATGCGGCAGTAGGGAGAGCTGTCGGTCGACTTCCTCCCTGATGAAGTCTTTGATCTGGTGGGACAGAGTTCCTTGGCGAATGTCGCCATTTGCGAGTGCGACGGCCGAGATCAAATCTAGTGGTGGGACACTCTGTCGGGCGATGGAACGCTGAGGGTGCAATTCATCGAAGCTCTGGCATCGGCTTACGAGGAATGCCACCGTGGTCGGGCTTTGCGCCAGCAACATCTGGTATGCTCCATCCTCGATGCCCTTGAGTATCTGTCGAATTTTGTTTTCTTCAGGCATAGATGGGTTAACAAGCCTGCAGAGGTCGAGCACATCCTCAGTGTGACTAGTAAACGTCTCGCCAGGCTGCTGGGCTTGTTGGCGTAGATGCTAGTCAGCGCGGAGCTTGCGGACCACTGGTCGGCCAAACGCTTCGGTCACAAGGGTCTTAAAGGTGGACCAGTTGGCGATGATGGTTGCGCGGTTGGTAAACCAAAGCCTAGCGACATCAGCCAAGTAAAAGATAATATAAATGAGCTTAGAGTCATCATCCCACTTGTTGCTGGAGCTTAGGCGTTCGTACAAGGAGAGCCAGTCTTCGACGTCTTTGCTCACCACTGCCTCTGAAGATTGGTAGGTCCAGTTAACGGGTAGCGCCGGGGCAGGTAGACGACGGGGCAGCCGATGGTGCTGGCTGTGCTGGGATGGGCTGGTTGGCGACTGCGTCAGTCATGTTGTGCGGTGGTCTCTCGGCCAACTTGCAAGAGCGGAGCTCTAGGTCTGCTTGGGGTATCTGAGCAGCCTCCACCAAATGTGATATTTATTCAATCAGAGAAGTCGCAACGAGGTCACAACAAAAAATGGCCGTACGGCAAGTCTTTGGCAAAGGCTGCACAGGTTCTTGCGCAATCAAAGCACGGGGCTTTTCATTCTCTTCGGAAGGCGCATAGCCGTTGGTGCGTATGCTCCACTACACAGTGTTTGCTCTTCACGATTTTGTGTCTGCAAGAATTTCACTGAGTCCTAAGCTCACATGTTTAAAGCTATGTATTATCGGCATCAAATGAAAAGCAAACAATGTAGCACACGACCAAAGTATTGGCAAAGCTATACATAACTGTCACGTTACATCACAGACAGGTTCTCTGCACTGGGTACCATCGTGACTTCTTATCTCATTAGTGTGTGTCAGTGTAGGGGAGTACAGAGTGCCGTTTGCTGCCAGCGCTTTTGTATTTCGCCACTGTTTTGATTATTCATGTGCATGAAAACCCTGGGAGTGTTAGCACTGCTCTTAGCCAGGATGGCGAGTGCAGAACACTTGCTTTCTGCCGGATGACGTCACGTAGTGCGGGAACCTGTAACGAGCAGACAGCAGACCAATAAGCCCTTGCATGCTACCTGAAGGTATCAAGGAATTGCAACAATGATATTTTTGTATTGCACTCAATTCCTGTGTTCTGTTTATTTGAGGTGGGTTCCCTAAGGCATAGTGATGTGAAAATAAAAAAAATCACAGAATACCCACGAAGTGAATGATGATGAGTGGGGTGAAGCGTCCGTCAGTCCTCCAGGCTTCCGTCCGTTCATGTGTGCATCCATTCGTCCGTCCACCTAGTGAATATTTCAAGCACTGCCGTCTCGCATCTTCTCATCATCCCAATCGTGTCTCTCCTTCCCCTGTTGCACATACCCACCTATTCCCTGTGGCACATACCCGCTCTTTCAGGTATGTGCCGCTGGCGGTTACACACAACAGGGGACGCACAAGCCACACCATAAGAAGCTTCACCCCTAAAACAAAAGCTGCTCACTAGCATGAAACAGTTGGCATCCCCTCAAGGGGTAGTGTTGTAAGGAATCCATTAAAATTGCCTCTCCTGAGCAATGCTACATGCAATGTGATACATGCAAGGTGTTTCATCTAAAAAGCACCTAGTAATAAAAAATTATACATGAGTACTATGCATCTCTAATTAGTGCAGTATTATTCTGTGCTATATAGAGCACGTCAGAATATTGTTTTGGATCTGCCAAGCTTGGCAATTAACAAAGATTACTTAATGAACTTTTTAAATATTGACTCGAGAAAAATCTTCAATACAAAACTTGTAGCACTTGACCAGAAATAATATTTGGAATTAGTGGTCAGAAAACGGCACTGCTTAATTTTTTTTTCTAGCCTTTGTTCAAAGTGCACAAAATTCAGGAAATACCACTTGATTGCCGCCTAACGCGCATAAAAAGTGCGGCATTTTTAGTAGTCTCAAATGTAAGTTCAAGGAAATATCGAAGACTGCTAACACAACAAAGGTCGCTTGAACAGGCTATCAGTGACTACAGTAATTGTTAAATATTGGTGGAATAGTACCAATAAAAATAAAAAAGAACTTACGAAAAAGCAGCTGTCGCGTGCAAATATGATACAAGACCGCAGGCAGCATTTGACGCAGCATCGACATTTTGGGGGGGGGGGGCTTACGATAAACATGTCAAACATGTCGCCTTTTCCCCCTCCGTCGTGTTTATTATTAGCACGAAAAGAAAACAAATGCCAGTACTACATTGAATGCTGCCACCTGTGGCAAGCAGTCTTTTTTTTTTTCCTTTAATATGGTATCATTCTATCATCTCCTAACGTCTATCGTAGTCACTGATCGCCTGTTCAAGCAGCACTCGTGCATGAGCAGTCTTTGATAATTCCTTTAACTTACATTTGAGGCCACTAAAAATGCAGTGCATTAGGTAGCAATCATGCATTCTTTTATTTCCATGCACATTAAACAAAGGCTACTCAGTGAAACAGCTACGAATATACCCAGTGAAACATCTTTTTTCCAGTCATTGCTTTCAAGCAGGCTAGAACATGCACAATCATGATGATAACAAAGTGGTGCCTTTTCCTTTGTAGTATGCGAACATGACTCTGACAGCCAGGTGATAAAAGCAGCGTAATGAAAAATAAAGAGAAGGGAACAAAGATGCATTAAAATAACACGCTAGTGTTCCAAGAGGCCCATTTTCTAGCCTGCTTTGGGTTGTCATTGCAAATTACGTTTTCTTGGTAAGCATGTCCACAACGCTATGCGACCCTACCAGCGTCTATATAACTATACCATTCACTACTCTGATGCATAGCTAGGGCTGTTTAATAATTTCAACATTTTCACTGCGGTAAGCTCACACTGTACTTTTCTTTCTGTATGCTACTCTTAAAAATGGCAGTTAACTTCCAGCAGTTTGTGCCGAAGGTTACTATGCCATGAACACGTGTACTCAACATGCTAAAAGTGTGGGAATGAAGGTGTTTAAGCTCCAAGAAATGTATAGCATAATTTTTTATTTTGCTTTGCATAATTTGTTCATTTCTTGATTCATTCATATTGCAGTTGCATATTTTTCAAAATTCCCAGGGTCCCTTATCCATTTTCATTGGAAGGAGAAAGCCAACCACTGTAACTATGTTGTCGTCAAAGCTGACGAGGTCATTGGAGTGGCTGCACATTTTTTTGATGTTGTGGCTTCTGCTGATTAATTATAGCTAGGGCTCCGTGTTTTCATATGAATATGAGAAAAATTCGAGTTGGTGCTTGTACTGTATGCATCTGTATTTGCACGTTCAAAACTTCCAGAGATCTTAAACACATATCAGTTCTTCACATGTTTTCGTGTGTCGATATTATCTTATTTGATTTTGGAATAGAGTACGCATTTTCGCTGGTTGGTTCATGATCTCTAGTAGTGGACTAATAGAAAAAACATATGCTTGGAACAAGTCAGCTTTGTGGTCCGTGTCCTTCCTTTGTCTCATTTTTTAGTGCTGTTTTTCATCTACTAGTGATTTTGGAGTATTCAGAATATTAACAATAGCAGATTCATTATTTTTTATCATGAAGACAAGGGAGGCTGGAGAAAAAGTTGAGAAGCAGCTAGCTTGACCAGTTTTAGTCCCCTCCCCCCTTCCTCAAAAGTTTACTTTGGCGAGTTTCCAGTAGTGATACCAACAGCCGAAGTTTACCACTAGGGGGAATGAACAGGAAGTAAGAAAAAGAAAAAAATGAGAGGAACTAAATACGGGATTATCATTGAAAATAAAGTCAACAAGAAGGTATTGCAACAATTTTTAATGCAATATTGAACACCTAATTTCATACATTTGGATATTTACAACAAATAAACTCTGACAAAATCTTCAATTGCTTACAAAAAATTAACTCCAAAAAACACCGTCTGAATTTCAAGAATTTCAAGCCCAACAATTTTGACGACTTATTCGTTAAAGGAGTACTGACACAAAAACTTTGGCCTCACGTTTTTCTGCTGCAATACATTGCTGAGGGCCTGTTAGTCATGATACAACACATCGTTTGCTGTAGCACACGACAGATAATTAATTACAGGCCCCTCATTATCAGTCAGTTTCAGTTTGAGAGAGTTCCAAAAACTGGGTGCAACTCTCCCCACCTAGCGTGTGCAGCTCTTGACCACGTCAGCACACAGAACTGTGACACACTTCCGCACGGTCTGCATCAAGAATTCCCTTCGAATAGGAAACTGGACTGGAATGTCGCCAAACACAAAACTTTCTAAGCGTGCGCTACGGCCACGCACTAGCAACTAGTTGCCGAGAAATATAGACTTCAGAAAGTAACGCGGCGAAAGAAAAATCGCGGCTATGACGTCATCATAACTTGTTTCGTTGACCGCAGCGTGGGGACGTGAGGGAAGTAGGGGGTCACCTCGGGGTCACCTTTGAGAGTGTCTATAGCGCTATGGAGTCGGTCCCTCACGCAAACTTCAAATTACTTTAACATACCTTCCAAGCTATATTCGCTGTTGATATCTTGCAGATGATACACGAATGTTCACGAGAATCAACCCTGCAGGCTATCTCATGCCCCGAAATTTTGTGTCAGTACCCCTTTAAGCAATCCACATGGTGTGACATTTCTATGCTTCTACTGTGCAAAGTTACAACTGTTTGTGTACTGCAGGCTGCGTTTTTAAGGACAATTTATGGTAAGGAACTTTAACGCTTTCATCTTAAAAAGCAGCCTACGTGTACTTGTAGAGCCTCTTGCTATTTACAGTAAGCTTGGCAGAGGTGCTTTTTTGTGTTAGCTTTTTTTACAGCGAAAGCTGTTATGAGATCACAACTCGGGTCATGTGCAGTTGTCTGCCGCCGCCGGTGTCCGTAACCACACCGTGCAAAATTAGAAAAAGAAACCTAAAACCAATGACACAATGGGTTAAATTGTTACATATTTCAATTTTCCATTGCTTTTATTTTCCCAGAAAAGGTCTAGCTGGCTACAACTAACTGTTGTAATTAATCAGTGTAACAGTTGCCCAGGCAGCCATTGCACAGCATGGATAGTATTGTGCTTCAGGTAGCTGGGCAATACACCATTTCTCATATTTAAGGGGTGCAACATATTCTGTTTACTATAACTGTTACCATTCTATTTCACCATAGTTGTGACCAAGAAAAAAATAGTGCAATATATAGCCATTCAGCAAAATCTCAATATATAAACATATTTCATGTTTTAATTAGGTGTAATCACATTAGAGGTTACTTTACTGTAAAAAATTATTGAAAAAAAATGAAGAGGGCATGATAGCTAAAAGAAATAATTATACATTAACATTTCCAATTATACATTAATATGATATGCATCTTTACAAATGTTTCTTGTAATTGTGTTTTGTTTGGATAGTCTGGAAAGTGACCTGTATTTCAAATGATCTTCCACTAAATTACGGCTTCTTCCTTTCCTGTAGGAGCACAGAGGTCTCCTGAGCATTCGCTATCCGATGGAGCATGGCATTGTCACGGACTGGAATGATATGGAGAGAATATGGCAATACATCTATTCCAAAGAGCAGCTACAGACATTCTCTGAAGAGGTATGGGTAAATCACATCACTCAGTCTTCATACGTTTACCAGTGCCTTGTTCCAGCATCCTGTTCTCCTCACCGAGGCCCCCATAAACCCACTACGAAACCGGGAACGCTCTGCAGAAATATTTTTTGAAACATTCAATGTCCCAGCGTTGTTTGTGTCTATGCAAGCCGTCCTGAGCCTGTAAGTTTTTGCTGCGTAAGAAGATGGATGTGTTGGTGCTTAGTGGGTGCTGCTTTTCCACCAGGTATGCCACAGGTCGGACAACAGGCGTGGTGCTTGACTCCGGTGATGGAGTCACACATGCTGTGCCTATATATGAGGGCTTTGCCATCCCCCACAGCATTCTGCGAGTGGACATTGCTGGCAGGGATGTGACCGCCTACCTACGCCACTTGCTGCGGAAGGAAGGTACTAACTTCCACACGACAGCAGAATTTGAGATTGTCAAGACGATAAAAGAGAAGGCCTGCTATTTGGCTAATAACCCGCAACGAGAAGAGACAATGGATACTGAGAAGGCTCATTACACACTGCCTGATGGAACTACTCTTGAAATTGGACCAGCACGTTTTCGCGCACCTGAGGTACTCTTTCGACCGGACCTTCTTGGTGAGGAGTTTGAGGGCCTGCATCAAGTGCTTGTCTTTGCCATCCACAAGTGCGACATGGATCTGCGTAGGGTTCTATACCAAAACATTGTTCTCTCTGGAGGCTCTACACTTTTCAAAGGTAGGTAGGCCAAGCACTTTTGGAAATCTGACGATGCATGCATTCTGAATAACTTCACTGTTTGTATAAATTTGTCTTTCTGTAGGCTTTGGTGATCGTCTGCTTGGTGAAGTGAAGAAGATATCACCTAAGGGAATCAAAATCAGGGTAAGCTTGTATTTGGCTGCTGGTGAGCTGTCTGATGCATAGTTATTTTTTGCAGATATCGGCCCCACAAGAACGGTTATACTCTACCTGGATTGGTGGCTCCATTCTGGCTTCTCTTGACACGTTCAAGCGCATGTGGGTGTCCAAGAAGGAGTATGAAGAGGAAGGCATGAGGGCCCTTCATCGCAAAACATTTTGAACTGTGGCCACTCGTGTAATGAAGCTCCTTTCTTCCATCCTTTTTTATTAATTTTTTTAAGCTGGCTGTTCAGTCTCTGTTAGCCATCGGTTTGGTTTTTATTTATTATCCTTGGTCTCGTGGGAAGCACCACCTCACATTGAGGCAGGATTGGCCAAGATGACTCAATGAAGTCTGTGTGTACTGACGGAAGCTCTATACCAACACTGCACCTTGAGTGCCACTTTTGGCAACCTTTTGGTTTGTGAGACCATTCTGAAACTGCAAAGCCCTTGATCACTTTTGTGATGTAGCAGGCCTTACTAGGCACATTCCAAACAGTTGCCATTCACATGTCCAGCATAGCCACGAAGTAAGCTTGTTTTGCATAGTTTGCATGTAAGATCTCGTGGCTTGCCTTGCAATTAAGCTTTGCCTTAAGAGGTGGGAATAAAATGGCACGGCCAAGCCCGCAAGTGTTTTCTTGGGCATTCATGATCTTGTATGATACACTGCTTTAAGCGGCTGCTGCTGGCATCCAAATGAAATAAATTTTGGTGAAGCTTTCCAGAGCTTTTTTTCTCAATGCTTTTAAATCTGAAAGTATTACTAAAATCAAGATTACATATTTTTAAGCACAATGTCTCTTTAGTGAGTGGTGGTGTGGCAAGTCTGCCTTGAAATGTACTTGCTGCCGCGTCATGATTAGGCATAAGTTCATTTCATTTACGACACCTCAAAGCCAAAAGGCATTGAGAGACGGAAAGGGGCAGACATCAAGTTTTAGTGAGGAAAATCCTTTTGTATATTTTGTTTAGGTTGCAAGTGAAATGGGAATAGCAACTAAGCGCAGGATTCTAATTTAATGGCTTAAACCAGTTTAGGCATGAGCTCCACAACAGAGTGAAGTGCAGTTTTGTGTGCTATGGAAGAGGATATGCAGCTTGGGTTTGTCTACTGATTGCTCCTAATGTAGCAGTTAAATCCTGTTGTTTAATTACAGGTACTTGCTGTATTTCGAATTGGCCTTGTGAAGCGCTTTTGTGCTTCAGATCGATGCCGCATATTTTTTCCTCTTGGACACACACTAGATGTTCCTCAGCACTGAGCACAGTATGATGTAAATTCAGTGTGCATTACTAATTTGATGCAGGAGGATTTAACTCTACAGAGCAAATTTATTTGCTTCAAGTTTTCAGTCAAAATGACGTATATGTATGAATTAACAGAAGGAAAATGTATCGAGGAGCTCATTTTTCTTTAAAATTATGTAAAAGCAGCACATCAATGAGGTCAACAAAAGCATGGGGGGTATCATTTTTGTAGTTTTTAATTGAAATGTCATAAATATAAAGGAAACAAAGTGGATGAACAACCTCACGGGAAACAGAGCCCACAACCATTTTGTACATGATAATTTATCTGAAATGTGTTTTAGATACATGTCAATCATACGTGACCATCATAATAACTACTTGATGGAATTGACACACCTGCCAGCTGTCCCGATGTGTCTTGGAAATTGTTTTGAAGAAAAAGTACAGTAAAGCAAAAATGAGTGATTAAAACAATACATCATATTTATATAACACCATGATAAAAATATAAATCGGCTCTTAGATACAGGAAAGAAGGGACACACACGGCACTGAAATTGAACCTGGTTCATTGAAAAACATGTACGTTTCTTGTCATGGAACCCCACCAACATGCCCAATCTGCTTGTCTACTTCAGTTTATATGAGACACCAGAGAAAAGGGAACATTTATGCAAAAGTCTGCTAAACTAAAACCTATTGGCACATGTTTAGATGTTAAGTCCAATCAGTCAGTTCAATGACTGCATGGTGTCTTTGTAAGTTCATCAGCTCCTACTAAACATCTCTGTGCAGCTTCCTTGTTTTGCTCTTGCTTTCATTGTGAATTCTTCAGATCATGCTCAAAGTACCAGATGCAATACCTGTGCGCAATGTGCTGTCAATATTCAACCATACAATGCCTTTAGTATTTATGGCAACATAGCTCTCTTAATATGCTGTGCTCTTCCATTCACTTAAAAAGGGCATTTGTAATGGAGGCTTGTCATTTTCATCAATGTAATTGCTTGCAACATAGTGAGAATTATCAGAAATGAAAGAACAAAATACAGACAAGTTATAGCAGAAGCGCTACGAGTGTCTTATTCTGTGCTCATTAGCTTTTGAAGACTGCTGTTGACTGAATGATTGGAGATTTGTTCAAGCATTCAGGAGACCGACACGTCTGACTGCTTCTTAAATATAGTGGTAGTTTGGTATCACGACTAAAACTTGAGCTAAAAGGTAGACGTCATAATGGAACAGCAGTGCAGCCACACACAGACAGCGAAAGAAGGCACACGTGTATCTTCTATTCCTGTAAAAGTGTGCTTGCGCTATCGTTCCATTACGAGGAAATTGGGTACAACAGGTATGTAACACCTTGGAAAATTTTGATAAACCTTCATCTGCATTTTCTGTTTCAAAAGCTTTCGTGATCATCAGCTTACATTTTCACATTGCTGTTATACTGCACAAGCGATGTATTGGCCATTTTAGTAAAACTAGTTTACTTTTCACTGTGTTAGATCATTATTACAATTACAGGAACCTCATTTTATTAGCATTCAGGTTGCACTGTGCCATTAAGCACATGTGTCCCACGAGCCATGCATTGTTCAAGTGTTGAAATTTTGTAGACTTTGTCGTGCCACAGTCAGTTGGAGCATATCAATAATGAGATGAGGAAACCTGAAACGTGACAATAGTTGGAGTATTTTGAACTTTTAGTTTATTATTAGTGTCATGATAGAATTGTATGTATCAAGAGCTAGACAGCCCTGACAGAATATGCATGGCTAACTGCTGTTCACTATTGCTTCAGTTCAGCTTGAATGAATTCTAGGTGGTAGTTGCAGCCTGGGAAATTGGCATAGCTTGTATGAAGCAACACATGGTGAGCATGCCTGCACCTCTCAAGGGACGTAAAATTTGCAGAATATGCCATGTTTGGGTCAACTGTATTATCTAAGTCCTGACACCCATATCATGGAGATTTCAAGAATGCAAATTCAACTATCAAGTTTTGTAACTGTCATAGAGCTGGCACCAAGGCAACAGCTGCATTATTAATCTTATCAATAGGGAGATAGTGAGGCTCAGTTGAGTGATGTAACTTCATTCAAGAATACACTAAATGAAATCTTGTGTATGTTGATTGATGGCCCATGTATCGGCGTCATCTGCATCACAGTTCGATAAACTCGCTTGTGAGCTGACCCACTCACGTGGGTCAAGTGGGAAGTCGGATTTCTAATTTTTTACCGGCGCTGTGGTCTTATCTGCCAGCATTACTATCAGCCTGATGTCTGTTAATGTTTATACTTGCATCTCACAGACAAATATATGCACTAGAATTTGTACGCCGAGTCAATATAATCAGAGGCATGAGTTCTGGAGGGAAGGAGTGGAGAGGGGTTGTGCCATGACTTCCTTCCCCAAACTCTTTCACAGGAAGTTCTTGATAAACTATAATATCTTGTGTGAGTCCTACCTTTAATAAGGCTTTCCTTATTGAACTTCAGCCACTGATAGCCGGTATTCAAAGGCATGATACTAAAATGTGCTCATTAATGTCCCTTTAACACGCTGATCAGTTTACTCACTAGGACTCGGATACAGCAGACAGTCGTAAGTGCGACACGATGCGAGGTGTAGAACGCATCATGGGGTAACGGGGAAGGATCAAAGCTTTCCACTGAGAAGAAAAGATTAGAAGCAGGAGACTGCTTTCATCTTTGAGTAGTCTTCGGGAAATGCATGAGGAACTACGTGACTCTTCACTTGGCGATATATAGAGGCAAGTAATTTGAGGCAACATGCTGATCTAGTCATATAATTTTTTTTTTCATTCCATTCTTATCCTTTTTCTGCTTCGACGACTAAGGTTTCAGGTCAATCCAGCTCGTCTCGGCACAAGAAGAGTGCCGCATGGCTTGAGGGGAGGGTCAATTATAGACAACATTCAATGCAGGAATGTGCGACTGTCTAAAACTCTGGTGTTGAGAACGCTAAAAGTAGTTGAAGCTTCTGGAACTCATTGAAAAAAAATGTAAAACTGCTACTTTAACCCATTAGCTTCCACAGCCAGCGATCTACCGGCCGCTTAGAAAAGTGTTTTTGACAATGTTTCACAGATGGTAGCACAATAGTATTTCATGTTTGCTATATACGTTCTTCACTAGGTGGGCATGGTTGTCGGTTGTTAGAGCTGTTTGCGAGTGTGTGCATAGGTTTTTTAGCGGTGAAGCGTGCACGTTGCCACCTTTTTCGAAACATGGCGTCGTGCAAAATTATGGCCTCACCAATGCACCTACAAGCCACTGAATGGGCTCGTTTTTCTCGTCAGGTCCTGCCAAACAAATTTAAAAAGAATCCTTCAAGGCTCTCCATAGTTTGCAAGGCACATGGCAAGAAGTCCGAGAGTCGATGAAAGTGTGAAAATTGTAAAGATGCTCTTGACGCGCCTTTGTGCTTCAAAGTTCTTCACATGCGAAAATCGTGCTGAAACTGTTGGTGCAGTGAAGCATTGTTAACTGAGTAAAACAAAATTTGTTATTATACGACGTTTCTTGAGAATTTATTTTTATATGCACCAGCCCATGCTGACTACGGGTGCGAAAATTTTTCCCTGGAGTACCAGGCAGGTGGGACCGGCCGTGGAAGCTAAAGGGTACGCTAAAAAGCACTTTTAAAGTTTCACAGTCAAGGGGCCAGTTTCACAGTGACTTGTCAACGCAGTCTGACATAGGTCTGTCACATAGGAGGATGTACTAGCAGCAGCAGCTCAGTCTTGTGCTCTTAGCTGTACGTGAAGCATGTAAACAATGATGAGCGAATCACCCAATGATTTCAGCTGCATGCAAACTCGGAGGCATTGTTTTTTTTCTCCATGCTTAGAGGCTCAGAGGTGGTGTTCGCACACTCGCTCTTCATCTTGATGTCCATTACGGTGGAACTGGCTAGTAGATGCTCAGCAAAGAAAAAAAAATTAAAATCAAACTACAGAGTTCTTCACTCTGGTGTGTGAATTGAGTTACCACCCAAAGCCAAGGAAACAAAAAAAATCCTGCCCTTTTGTGGTGCCTCAATATCATGTCTGTACATTTTGAAGCATACTTCCTACTATGATGTGTTGTCTATGCGAGTGGAACGGGGTAAGATTTATTAGTATTCTTGGAGACTTTCCCAATGTCAGGACAGGGTTTAGTAGAGGGGGCTTAATTTTTATGGGATAACATTCATACCATGGTTCATTGACTGCTCCAAGCTCTCGTTTCACGGCACTGAAGCTGAATGCGATGTTTTTCTGGAGAATTTCAGGAATACATTTCACAGGGCCACCTTATTCTGCTGGGCTAAATGGAGTAAAAGGATATCTAGCTAAACCTATAAATCTTTTTATGGTGTCATGGTGGCATGTGTAGTGTTTTGCCACTGAATCCTGGTACTACACCAATGCAAGTCCCACGCCTATGACTATGTTTTCAGGTATACGCAACTACTTTCCCCTCTATTGCGTTTAGTGTACCCAAGAGGTTCTCTGAAATTTACGGAACCATTTAATTATGGTCCCTTTAAATAAAACGGCCAATGACTCATCAATAATGCCTCCTTTTTAATCAGCCACACCTCATTAAAGCTAGTAAATTTGTAATATAGTTGACTGCTCACAACAAAACCTTCAAGATACTCATGAAACAAGGACAGAAAACTTGCATGTTTTATTTTTCCATCACCATCAGTGCTTTGCAGTCTGATCCTAATGCAAGCCACCAGAAAGCACACTTAATGTTGTGCTAGACTCGTGCAAGCATCTAACAGCTGCATGATGGTTCTCTTACAGTTAGGGCACTCTACAGGCGGTTTTACAGCACCGCTATTTTTAAAGTTCATTTGCCACTGGGACAGAAATACATGTTGCATGCCGTTTGAAATTAATGAATGCAAGTATTTATCAATCTTGCCAACTGGCACTGCACATAATTTTACTACTTCTGAGAGCATTAAATATATATTGAGCTCTCACTATTTGTATAGTGTGTAACAAATATAACATTTTGACCTCCAAGGTGGTGCCGGTGAGAGATTTCTATGCGTTGTTGAACAATAAAAGATAGTGCTCAATGTACATGCCAATGGCTGCTAAGGGTATACAACGGCTACCAGGAACAAACGGGGGCCGCTATAAGGAGCTTTGCCCCTAATAATTAAAATTGACCATCAGCAGACCATAAATTTAAATTTATGCACACATGAGGAATAAGTATTGAACACATAAGGAAGCTGCGACAAATGAAATAGATGCATTTATATTGACATAATAAATAAGGAAGAACACTTAGTAAAAGCCAAGCAATAGCTGGGTGCAAACTTAGATTTTTCAGTTCTCCTATTTCTAACGAGACTTTGCAGAAACGAAATCCAAGTTTCAACAAGACCCACTCCGAGCCCCTTCCACGTATGACCTAAGCTTCACAAACTGGTCTTCAAAGAACTTTGTCGCTGCTCTTTTCGGCGTACGCAGAAGAGGGTGCATTTCGCAAATTAACTCAGTCGAAAAAAAAAAAAAAAAGTGGGCGGCCTGTTGCCTGTGTACTTTTTTTTTCCTTGTTGCTTTATCCGTCCGGCAGTTTATATGATCATTCCTGCCTTTGCCAGTTCAAACATCCTTCTTGGAGGTGGGTAGAGGTTCATCGCAGCAGCTTAATAATTCACTCCCTATTAATCTAATGTATGGGGCAGACTTAGCGCGCCCCCTCTCTTAATGAGGGCAGCTGCCCCCTCCCACCTGCACATACCTGGGCAAATGACACGCTGATATTCAAGGAACTTTGTCGCAGCTGCGTTCTGCATGCGTAGAGAGCCAATAAAGCCGGTATGTTTATCAAATTAATAACAATTGGCACAGACAGCTTAAAAAAATAGTGCGTACTCTGTTGCATACTTTTTTTTTTTTCGTTGATGCTTTATTGGTCTAGCATTTCCTTGACCATTCCAGCCTTTGTCAGCTGAAACATCCACCTGTATTTGAGGGGGGGGGGGGGGGGTGAAGGCCAAGCACTGGTAAAACTGCATTGTGAGGCAGATGCCATCCCAAGACAACTAAAATTGTGTGTGCGCGGCAAAAATACGTCAAGTTATAGTAAAAATTATATTTATTTCCTTGTATGCCTGCCACGAAGATAGTTAGTGATAATATGTACGGCTATAATAATTGCTCCGGGAAGCAGTTTTGCGGCAAGGACGGAATGGCAGTGTTTCGGTTCACCCGGCGGCACGAACGTTGTGAGGGCCAAAACGCTCGGTTCACCCAATAGCCGCTTGAAAACGGCCTGACTTAGCTTGAAGTGTATGAATAGATGACGACAGAATTGCTGAGCTGGAAAACTTTTTTTCAGGCGATTTAGGCATAGAGTTTCTCAAAATTAACTAGAGGAGGCTCTGGCGCTGCGATCATTCAGCGACCATGAGAATGATGGGTAGTACACACATTTGCCTAGTATTCGTACTTGCGGGCGGCGAATCGTACTTGCGGCATTGTTTATTGCTGTGTTTCGGTTTTGTTTTGAAAGAAAAATTGAACTCTTTTGAACTTCGTGAGCCAATTTGGAAAGTAAGTTTAAAAAATAAAACGGTGAAGCGCAACCGCTGAACATATGCTAATACTTGTTTCGTAAGAAAACAGCTCCAAGTCATACGAACACACACGGAGCCAAAAGCAGGCCAGAAGTATGAATATTAGACAAATGCACGGTGGACAAATGTGTGTACTAGTAGTACTAGAGGCACGGAGGAAGGAACGGTACTAGAGGTGTGCGCCGACTGGTCGGCGCGCCGACGCGAACTGATCGGCGCGCCGCCGCTGCCGACGTTTTTCATCAGCGCGCCATTTATGCGCCAGTACTGACTCTTCACAGATTTGTCTTTTCTTTTTCGTCTTGATTAATAGATTCGTCTCACATTTTATGTAGCCAGCAAAAACCATGCTTCTTAGTTATCCTCACCCAGCTTCAGAGACCGAGAATACCACTATGAACAGCGGCACAAGTTCGGCTGCTGCTGCATGAAATGACATATTGGACAATTGACAAAAATTAAATGTAACAATTACAGTAAAGCATAGACGCTGCCATCTTAGGCTTAAAATCAATTTTTGCTGGTTTTCTATGCCGTTATTAGCAACAATTATGGTAATACGACGTTGAATGTACTGGCCCAGCGTTTTGATGCGTGCGAGTTTTCCGTAGCACTATTCGAATATTCATACGGATGCTAAATGGCATCATTATCAGTCCAAGATGGCAGCCTATGTTCGGGCCCAAAACAGGACGTATATACAGAAGAAATTAAGTACTAGCAGTGCAGCACGAATGCAGCACGTTAGATGAAGAACTACACAAAGCCCCGAAGGATGACATCGAAAGGGAGAAGTTTAATAAAGATTAAAAGGGTCGAGGCATAATATATGCTTGAACCTACTCAGGGTATATCAGCACCTGTCCGCGGTGTTAAAGTTAATAATTTTCAAGGATAATCACTCATGTGCAGTGTCTGAACATGCTGCAGAAAATATTCACCATATGTCTTATTCTTTAACCTCTGTTGGTATCGGCCTTTCCAGTCGTCAGATATCCGGGATGGAGATGCCAAGGCAGTAAGACGGCAAGAGAGAGAAAGAGGAACAAAGCTGGGGGATTAACCATACCTTGGCATCCGGTTTGCTGCCCCACACTGGGGATGAGGAAATAGGGGCAAGAAAGGGGGTGTAGAGAGAGAGAAAAGAAAACGCATGTGCACTCAGGAGTAGGATGGCAAACTTAACAGAGGATTTATTACATTCTGTACAGACAGGGCGAGATATTTCTTGTGAATGAGCTGGGTGGCTCATTATAAAGTGTGCGTTTTGACTAAATCAGGGAATGGGTCTAGAATGCGCTGTTGAATCACGGGACACACACACCATTTCTGACGGTCCCGCTCACACTCGCTCAAGTCAAGATGTTTGATTGGGGCGTGGTCACCACACTGCACCTGTGACACAAAGAAGCCATTGTGGTCGTCTAGTCGAACGTCTAATGTTGTCGGAATGCCACCTCACTTCCCGGTTAAGATGGACAAAACACGGCGGACAGCAGGCTGGCAGCCCTTCGGTGACTTGTTTGATGAACAAAGAACGCGGCCCTCCCCCGTCGGGCCAGGCGCCGCGCGTAACATCTATCCAGTGGTGAGCAGAGGCGTAATAAGCTTGTCTGAGACCACCAGTTTAAAAATAAAATAAAATAAAAACTTGCCAGTAGAAAGTTTACAAAATACGGCTGTATTCGTCAATTAATACGGAGACAGACACTTGAGCGACATGTCATATATATAACATAGTCCAGCAAACAGGTTTTCATCACGTCACTTGAACGGACCTACTGGCACTGGGAGAGATGAAGAATAATTGTTGCGGGCAGTGGTGATGTACTTTTGTTGCGAAGGTAAGGCTCAGAATAAACCAAACAAATCTTAACATTATATTCAGGTCTTGATAAAAAGGTAAGTCAAGTTAGAAAGCTCCTCAGGTGGCCAAGTAATAAATTACTTCACCATGCGTTATGGTGAAGTATTTTGCAAATAAATAATGCAACCGCTGTTTAATTGATATTCAATGACATGACCGCAATCAACGGTGTGTCGTCGCTATTAAAACTGGAGCGTTATCTGCGGACACGAGTGGGCGAATGCAGCGGAGAACGAATATGCCACGTAATAAAGCGATGTGATGTCGCACATTTTCACCTGTTCAACTCCGTGCCCTTTTGCTTGCTCGTAATGTATTCGAAGCAGCTTGCCAACTCTCGGGTAGAATTCGAGCAGAGTAGCCGGGGCTGATAAGAGGAACGTTTATATACACTATTTACACAGTAAAGGTAGCGTTACACTATATGTTAATGGTAGCATCACGGAAGCTTGATGGGAGCTTCTGAGAGCTCATTCAGAGCGTCTAGGTGCTCGCATTTTAAGCTCTGGTCTTCCTAAAATTCTCTGCAGGAGAAAACAATGGACTGTTTGCAATAATCTGCAAGGCAGATTTTCTCTAAGGTTAGTTTTTCAACCAAAATCACTCGTTCACGCACTACTTTTCTCATTTTGTTTCTGCCAATCCCTTTTTTGAGATCTTGCTGTGCTCGCTTGCCTTCGCTGGAATTTGGAGAGGTGACATTTTGTACTCGCGTGCTCGCGTGCATTCGCTGGAATTCGGAGAAGTAAAGGCACAATGAGGGAGAAAAGTAGTCTGTGAACGAGAGTTTTTGGATCGAAAACAAGTCTTACAGGAAAGCCGCCTTGCAGAGTACTGTAAACTGACAGACTGCATGTCCATTCAGTCTAGGACAGTGGTGGGGGTGGTAGTGGTTAGAAGAGGAGAAAGGCACCTAATTTCTGCATTATGGTCGGGAGCAGGGTGCAGTGCCGAGGGCAGTCCAAAGAAATTGTCGTCTTCATCTCCGCCCCACAAAAGGGGGGGGGGGTGTAGTGGTTAGAAGAAGGCGCCTAATTTCTGCAGCCCAGCAGGGAGCACCGTGCAGCCTATAAGGATAAAAAAAAACGAGAGAGGGAGAAAGAGAGAGAAATTTGAACACTGCCTTCTTTTCAACCCAGGAAAGAGAGAGTGTGCACGTTCAGTTCGTCACATGGCGAGGGAGAAGCACAACGTAGGTCACAGCAGACTGCAATAACGTTGCATCGCACGTGCAGAATAGGGTCTGCAGTGCTAGGTAGGCTACGGGCTCTGGGAATGGAAGACTTGAAAGCACCACAGGGTGTGGGAAACATACCTGATGACGGATCTCATGCTCCCGGCTAATTGTTCAGCGCGTCCCTTGGCACGTCAAACAAATCAAGCAGCCTCGATTTCAAACAGCTCTTCCTAGGCCGTCAGTCAGTCAGGCATGTCCAAAGAGTTTTTGACGAGGGGAGCCAACAGCCCTAAAGAATTCAAAGTATGAATGTCGTTTTGTGTTGAAGAATTTGAAGTATGACCGTCTTGGCGCACCTCGAGAGCATTGACCTGGAACAAATTAGGGTAGGCTTAGCTGCAATCGTCTCCCGCGTCCAAGTGGCGCCGAGCCAGAGAGGCCGATCTTAACATCTACAGACACACGCACACAAGGACGCACAGTTTCACTCCTAGAGGGAAATGGAAGTGGTCACAATGACGTACGTAACGTGCATTTACTAAAAAAAGGCGTGCAGTGTATGCGATAGCTTGTTTTCTTTGAAAGTCTTGTAATTCTAGTATATTTTCAATATATAGCTGAGGTATGAGGCGGTTGTTAGTCGCATATATTTGGGTTAAAATACTACAAATATTTATTCGCCGTGCATGACTTCTGGAATTGATACTCCTGAATGATGTGCCAAGAAAAAGGGAATCGCTTTAACATTTTTCAAACTAGGTTCGCATTTGGGAGTACATGTTTTCTGTCTGCACTTGTCCAAGGTTCATGAATGTTAAGCCCCGCTGCCGCTTCTATAGAATGATGTACAATAAGCCATATCAACGCAGTGACAGGATTTCCTACAGACTACCAAGCATTCGATCACCAGACATTTTCCCTCCGGCATATTTTGATTAAAAGATGCAACATATTTTTGCTGAAACCCCGGTCTATGCACTGGGGCCCGGTGCACAGATGTTGCATATAATTCTTGATCATCGCGAGCGCGAAGACGGCACGCAAAAGCCTCTATGCTATTGTCTGTACGGCAGGTGTTGGCTGCACCTATAGTAACACTAGTCACGTGAAAGTGAGTCAAACGAAACCCTGTAGTCTTGAGGGTGTTGGGTTAAACCACTTTGCCCATTGGTATTTCTTATCATGGCGTCTGTCTATTCATTGAGTGGTGCTATGTGGAACACGCGGAAGTAGTGCCAATCTGCTATTCGGTGCTGGTACAAAAATAAAACCTTCTTGTATCTCTTCTTCAATGAGCCCATCAATTAAACCTATTCTAGAGGGCTGCATATCTATACGCCTGACACACTTGGAAAGGTAAAGTACATTGTAAGAGACCACTTAGCGCTAATTGAAGGACGTGCAGACCATCCCCATCTAGACTGTGGTGTTCTGCAGAAAGATGTTGAGCCAATGACGTGCCGCATCAAGTTCTAAATTTAACATAGATGTGTCCAGGCAGAAATATTCTAACAGCGCATTAGCCTGCCCTTTGTACCGACTGTAAGTTTTTCAAAAAAAAAAAACTTTTTTTTGTTTTAGTCAGAAAAATAATTTTGAATTGGTGCTCTACTAATCTCAGTCCTCGCATGTGTTTACATAAAGGGGGTTAGTTTACACTTTAAGCAACGCATCCTAGCATTAGGTGCAAGCTGAGCGGACGCGAGAATCATAGACAGCATATGTAGCTCTCTAAGTACTTATTCCAATTAATTCCGTGCAAGTATTAGTTTTAGTCAATGAGGAATCCGAATACATTTAGAGTGAACCACGTGGACCTCTCGTGACACTGTGAAAGGATACCGACGTGTCAAGCACCTCGTTAATTACACCCGAAGATTTATAAATGGATCGAGCACAACGATCAAGCAAAGAATCCGCGAAAATAAAAAAAAAGGTATGCTTAGCGGCGGATAAGTTGCAATTATAAACCAACACATGATTACTTGTTAATTGTACATGGTCCCTCAAATACTATTCAGTTAGTTCATATCTGTGACTTCTCTGCCATGCAACACTTTTTTTTTATTTTTATGGATTCTTTGCTTTTGTCGCACAGGTTGGTATCACTTCCCGGTAAGCGAAGAGCTGCACGTGGTTTAAATGCACCTGGGTAGGGTTCACATACTAAAGCTATAATAATGTGACACTCAAAATGCCAAAAATCAAAATGACGAACTTTTGGAATGCCAAAATTTAGAACACCGAAAAATCAAAAAGCCGATTATACAGGATACGAAAGTGTAAAATGTCAAAAAATCAAAACACCTAACTATCCAAACGCCGAAATATCAAAATGTCTGCGTCACATAGCTATACTGGAAGATGAAGTATCTAGCTAAATTAGAGGTTGCGCCAGCACACTCATTCACCCTCATTTCCAGTTGTCCCTTTACATTTATCTCAAGCCTTCATAAAAATAGCAAACTATAAATTTTTACACCTCCAGTCGCACATCAGAGTGATTTCTTGCTTATCGCAAACAGTTTGTTCTGTAAGCAGTGGGGTTGTCGCTCCCTTGACAATGTCTTCAAGTCTGGCTTGCTTCCTCTTCATGGTGGCAGTAAGCCGAAAGTGCATGGCTGTCGTAGATCACTTTCTTCGAGATTGTCATGCGAGTACCTTCCACAGGAAGGTCGGTGGTCACTTCGGCGTTGCAGTCTCTTCACTACTCGCACCTCCAATAGTGCCTAGGATACACATTCTTGTCAACAACTTAAACATAACCACAACTGCAACAAAGTATCGGTTTTCCTCTTTGGTAACACACCCCACCACATCTTCGTCAATTTCTCTCCGAATCGGGGGTATTCGCGTGCATGGTTCAAGGAATTTTCGACGATACGTCTTTTCAGCATTTTGATTTTCCAGCATTCGTTGTTTTAGGTGTTTTGATTCTATGGCATTTAAAATTTTCAGCTTTTTGGCATTCGACCTTTTAATAAATCGGCGTCTTGATTTTCGACATTTTGATAGGGATCCAAGCTAATACTCCCTAATAAATCACTTCCATTAGCCTGAACAAAGCTTAATATGCTAGAATCCATCGTTACAAGGTATGAACACGTGCAAGCACACAGATAACTTAGATAAGCCAAAGATAACTAGTGAATGATTTTCTCACCTATAAAACAAAAAGTAAACAATACCTTTCAGTCAGTACGCACTGAAAATCCCTACTAAATCGACTGTTCAGTATATTTTACCTGGAACACGTCAATGTTAAACTTACGACCACTTATGAGCAAAAAGAAAAGCTTTTTTAGCAAAATTTGATGACAGTTGTCTACACTATTTTGCATTACGTACGTTTAAAATTATTTTTCGCCTACAGGAGAATTACTTGACAATTCGATAATACAATCTATTTAATTTCACTATTATCCGTCTATGGGAAAATTTCCAATATGGGCCATATTTCTCTTCCTTAAGGCAGCAATAAACACCCATGAAAGGGTTTGTAAAAATTATTTCAAGTTAAAAGGACACCCCTGTTCAATTGGACAAGCTTTTCTCTATTTTAATATAGAAGTGAGTTAGTAAAAATCTTATTGAGAATGTAGAACGGATTTTTCGGCAATACATTTTACGAGTCAAGCTTCAAGCTTAGCGAAAACAATTCGCATGCGTCTTACGGTACTGAAAAATGTATGTCAAGAAACATTTCGGGTGAAAATCTCTTGCTCTATAAATAGATGATCCTCAATTGTTTAAAGCTAATCTCTAATGGTCAAGCGCCAAGGTTTGGAGAGATGGCGTGGAATAGCCCAGTGATAACACTTGCCACATAAAGCTGTTTGTTTGCTCTAGATTGAGGTATAAAGTTAATTTTTCACTTGGAGCCCCATGTGGTGTAAATTTCGTTTCAATGTGGACCCAAATTACTATTTTCTTAAGCCCGTATTTTTTTCTCACAAAATTAAAAAAAAAAACTTTAGTCTACTAAAAATATAGGCATAATATACTCTCCCCAGGGCAAGCATTTTCTTACTCAGGTATTTATGCATAGCGCAACAACACAAAGAAATAAATCAGGGGCAGCGTCAGGATTATTTTACTGGTGGGGCACTCATGATAAGTGAGTTCCTTAAGGGTGGGCAGGAGTGTTGTGTGACTATGTTCTCTCTTGGGGGGGGGGGGGGCAGTGGAGGGCGAGTGAAAATTGAGGGGGGGGAGAGAGCTCCAGCTCACCCATGCCCACAACTTGCGCCGCTACTTGGAAAAAATGCAAACAGAACATTTCGGCAATATTTCTGGATGCTTGTATGACAGAAAAATAGCAGCCATATTGTTCAGCTTTTAACACCTGGCACAAACGATTTTGCTTAACATGAAAACCAAAATCGCCATTCAAACGAGCAAGGTTACAGTAAATTTCGCAAACAACACTCAGACTACACTCTGCGAAATACGGAAATATCCCACGTACGGCATAGGTTGGCAAAATAAATTTAATTCAGTCTGACTAACTCAATAACCATATATAAAAATATTTTGCTTTGGACTCACTAGGACTGAGACTAACTGGATTTCTCTCTATTTAAACTCACTAAGACTCAGACTCACCGATGTTTTTGTCTGCCGGATCCACTAATACTTTCTTCAAATATACCCACTGATCAAAACGTTCCTCCAGCGGACTCACTCGGACTAATAGACTCGCCAAATGTTTCTAAAACAGACGCACTTGGACTGGAAATGAGCGATATTCGACTTGGTCCGGCTCATACAATAAACGTCGAAGGAGCACCATTGAAAAACACATGTGAAAGAATTGCAATTGCCAAGCAACCTATATATATATATATATATATATATATATATATATATATATATATATATATATATATATATATATATATATATATATATATATATATTGTCACGGCTAAAGGCCGGGCAAGAAGACAAAGGACGACGAAGTGATGAGCGTGGACAGCACCCACGATGCCTCTGAGAAAAGAAGAAGTCGAAGTGGCTGCTCTTTTGTTCTGTTAATACAGACCTCGTTTTTCTGGTCGCACCGTCATCCTGTGCTCTGTTATTTTCACCTAGCGACATTGGTGGAGAGGCTGGACTTCTCCAACTGATGCTTGGGACACCTCCGCGTCCTAGCACATCGAGTCCACCACCGCAATCCGTTCCTGCAGTGGATACTCCTGTCCACCGCTACAGTCGCCGACAGCGAGGCCTTAGTCCCGAGGTGATCCCGCTCGAACTTCTCCAGCAACACACCGTACCGGGAGAAATGGCTACCGGAGGGCCTTCACAGCTTACTGTTGATCAGCCTCTAATTCCTGAGACCTTCCACGGTGAGGTTTATGAAGACGTCGAGGACTGGTTAGCCCAGTATGAGCGAGTCGCCAAAGCCAACCGCTGGCCAACTGAACAAAAGCTATCGCGCGTCTACTTTGCTTTGGCAGACAGCGCTCGTACGTGGTACGAGAACCGCGAGTCAACGCTGTCTTCGTGGGAAGAATTTCGGCAGCAAATTCTCGGGACATTCGCAAACACCGACCGCTGTGATTCTGCTTTGCAGCTCATCGAGGCACGCATACAGAAACCAAACGAGAGCGTCGCCATGTTTGCGGAAGACATGACCCGCCTATTTCAGCGGGCCGACCCCGAGATGCTTGAAGGTAAAAAACTACGACATTTGATGAGAGGCGTCAAGGAAGAGCTGTTTGCCGGTCTCCTACGCAACCCACCAACAAGCGTAGCCGAATTTGTCAAAGAGGCTACAACAATCGAGCGAGCACTGCAGCAACGGCGCCGATACCATGACCAACCAATCAAAACATCTCCCAGTCTCTCTGCTTTGAGTGCCGGTAGTGAGTGTTCTCTGCGCGAACTCATTCGTGAGGTCGTTCGGGAGGAGATCCGAAACCTCCTTGTGACTCCGCAAGAAAATACCATGGCTTGCGTTGCAGAAGTTGTGCGGCAAGAACTCCGCCAGGCATTTTCGTTGCCCGAATCGCCCTCAGACCAGCGGTCTGTGAGCTACGCATCAGCTGTCCGTCGACACACTCCAGTGTCCTACAACTCGTCACCACTGGCTTATCGTGACGTGAGCCAAGGGCCTTACAACGAGCCGTGGGCCCCAGCTCCCAATCCGCCGCAGCCGTATCCACAGTCCAACGTGCCTATACAAACGGCGCCAATGTACACTCCGCCGACATCTGCATCTTGGTCGCAAGGTATGCCCACCAGTCGACCATTCATTCGTAAGACGGACTTGTGGCGCACCGTCGACCGTCGACCACTTTGCTTTCATTGCGGAGAAGCCGGCCATATTTTCCGCCATTGCCCGTACCGTGACCGTAGACATCATAACTTTCTACAAACCTCCCCTCGTGCCTATTTCGATAACCGCCGTGACAGCAGTGCAGGCCCGCAAGCACAGCAACCCGAAGTGCCGTATCGTCGACCCCGCTCTCCTTCACCTGCACCGAACTCGCCGCCGCAGCGCAGGTACTCCGAGGTGGTCCGGGGCAGATCTCCTAGCCCTCGTCGGGGAAACTAACAACTGCGACCTTTGGGGGGAAGGTTGCCGCCCGTCGAGATGCTATCACACCCCCAACATCTTCTCTACGACGTGATATGACGAATGATACCACGGATCGTACGACGCACGATACCAAGGACGATACGACGTCACCGACATCAACGGAAATCGTAAGCGCCAATCTAGACATTTGTATAGACGGACGCCCAATAACAGCACTGGTAGATACTGGTGCGGACTTCTCTATTATCAGCCGTAAACTCGCCGACTGCCTAAAGAAAGTAAGAACAATATGGACGGGACCAAACATTAGAACCGCAGGGGGTCAATTGGTGACGCCGACAGGCAAATGTACAGCTCGAATTAATATCGGCAGTTCAGATTTCGTCGCTACTTTCGTAATTTTACCGGAGTGCTGCAAAGACCTGATCTTGGGCATGGACTTCTTGCGTGAATACGGTGCCATTATCAACATTCCTGAGAGATCGGTTACGTTTTGGACGGCCCCAGATCAAGTTTAGGATGTGCCCTGTACAGACCAGCGACGTCAGCCTTTGCGTGTCTTCGAAGACGACGTGACCATCCCACCGCGGTCGAGTGCACTCGTGGCTGTGACATGTGACACGTCGAGCGATTCTGAAAACATCGCCGAGCAAATTCCAACACTGCTATTCAGCCATGGTTTATCTATCGCAAGAGGCGTCGTAAGCATAAAATGCGGACACACGCACGTCCTTATTACGAACTTCAGCTCTGAACGCCGACATCTAACGAGGGGCATGTCAGTCGCGTACGTGGAAGAGCTCGCCGAGATGACAGACTGCCTAACTCTTGAAAAAGATAATTCAACTGATCTCACCCCTGCACCTCTATCTGTTGATATTGGCCCAAGTTTGCTGCCGGCGCAGAAGCAAAGTATCATGCAGCTTATTAACAAGTTTGAAGATTGTTTCTCTTCGATTTCCAGGGTCCGTCAAACGCCACTGACGAAACATCGAATTATAACGGACGACATGACCAGACCCATCAGGCAAAACCCGTACCGGGTAGCTCCGCGAGAACGTGAAGCCATCGAAAAGCAGGTGCGACAGATGCTTGAAGACGACGTTATTCAGCCGTCGAAAAGCCCTTGGGCTTCGCCGGTTGTATTAGTGAAAAAAGACGGCACCTTACGTTTCTGCGTGGATTACCGCAAGCTGAATCAGGTGACAAAAAAAGACGTCTACCCACTTCCACGTATCGACAATTCACTCGATCGACTACGGCACGCGCGTTATTTCTCATCGATGGATCTAAGGAGTGGGTATTGGCAGATAGAAGTCGATGAAAGAGACCGGGAGAAAACAGCTTTCGTGACACCTGATGGCCTTTTTGAATTTAAGGTACTACCATTTGGCTTGTGCTCAGCACCGGCAACGTTTCAGCGGCTAATGGACACCGTACTATCAGGCCTCAAGTGGCAGACGTGCTTAGTGTATTTAGATGACGTCATCGTATTTTCTGCCACATTCGACGAACACGTCAGGCGACTGCACTCAGTATTTCAAGCTATCCGTTCCGCCGGACTAACACTTAAGCCGGAAAAATGCCATTTCGGCTTCGAAGAGCTTCTGTTCCTGCAGCATCTTGTCAGCAGTGAAGATGTGCGGCCTGACCCTGAAAAAATAGCTGCCGTTACGAATTTTCCAGCGCCAACTGACAAAAAGGCCGTCAGACGGTTTTTAGGACTGTGTGCTTACTACCGACGCTTCATTTAGAACTTCTCGCGCATTGCCTCGCCGTTGACTCGCCTTACCAGAGAAGGCGTCGCATTCGTATGGAATGAAGAGCAGCAAAAATCATTCGACGAGCTGCGGCAACGCCTTCAGAAGCCACCAGTCCTCGCACACTTTGATGATGACGCACCGACAACAGTGCACACCGACGCTAGCAATGTCGGCTTAGGAGCTGTACTCGTGCAGTGGCAGGATGGCGCCGAACGAGTAATTGCTTACGCGAGCAGAACTCTTTCACGTGCGGAAGAAAATTATTCCACTACGGAAAAAGAGTGCCTTGCGGTGGAGTGGGCGGTTATCAAATTCCGCCCATACCTGTATGGTCGTCCTTTTAATGTTGTCAGCGACCATCACTCCCTCTGCTGGCTGACGAATTTAAGAGACCCTTTAGGACGGTTGGCGCGCTGGAGCCTGAAGCTTCAAGAATTTGACATGACGGTGGTCTACAGATCGGGGAAGCGACATTCAGACGCTGATTGCCTTTCTCGTGCGCCATACGAACCTGCGACGGCAGAAGATGACGATACAGCCTTTGTCGGAGTTGTAAACACGGCAACTGTCGCACATCTGCAACGAGACGACCCCGAACTAGAACCCATAATACGTTTTTTAGAGGGTCGCACTTCAGCTGTACCTAGACGGTTTGCGAGAGGGCTTTCGTCATTTTGCTTGCGCAACGACGTCCTTTATAAGATGAACTTCACGCCGCACGGAAACGACTACTTACTCGTCGTCCCAACATCTCTAAGGAGCGAAGTATTACAGGCATGCCACGATGAACCAACATCCGGCCACCTGGGTTACACGCGTACGTTGTGCAGAGTGAGGCAGAAATACTACTGGCCACGACTGACGGCAACCGTTCAACACTATGTTCGGACGTGCCTTGATTGCCAGCGCAGAAAAGTTCCACCCATCAAACCAGCAGGCCTCCTCCATCCTATTGACGTGCCTGTTACTCCATTCGCTCAAGTCGGAATGGATCTTTTGGGCCCATTTCCAACCTCATCAGCAGGTCGCAGATGGATTATAGTAGCCACCGACTACCTCACTCGTTACGCCGAAACCAAGGCTTTGGAGAGAGGCACGGCAAGTGAAGCAGCCCGATTTTTCGTAGAGAATGTGGTGCTGAGGCATGGTGCTCCATCAGTGGTAATAACTGACAGGGGAACTGCATTCGCAGCCGAACTATTACAGACAGTTTTAAGACTTAGCGGCACATTCCACCGGCGAACAACGGCGTATCATCCGCAAGCGAATGGTCTTACGGAACGTCTCAACAAGACACTAGCGGATATGCTCTGCATGTACGTCGATGTGGAGCATAAAAACTGGGATGAGATCTTGCCGTATGTCACGTTCGCCTATAACACGGCTTATCAAGAAACAACAAGAACAACGCCATTCCGCCTTCTTCATGGTCGTGAAGTCACCACTATGCTGGATGCTATGCTGCCGCACGAGTGCGAAGACGCTGAAACGGATGCTGATTATATCACTCAGCTGGCCGAAGAAGCCCGACAACTTGCACGCCTACGTATTAGTCGCCAGCAGGACTACGATTCAAGACGGTACAACCTTCGTCACCGACCAGTCTCCTACGAGCCAGGAGAGAAAGTTTGGATATGGACACCTATTCGGCGCCGTGGCCTCTCAGAAAAACTGTTAAGACGGTACTTCGGTCCCTATAAAGTTCTGCGACGTCTCAGTGACATTAATTATGAGGTTGTTCCTGATACTGCGCACTCTTCAAGGCGTCGAAGGTATGCTCCAGAAGTTGTGCACGTGGTACGCATGAAGCCTTATTTCGCCGAATGAACTCATGCGTTTCCAACTAGTACAAACCGCTTTGATTATAAAGCATCGGGACGATGCTTTCTTGAATGGGAGGCTAATGTCACGGCTAAAGGCCGGGCAAGAAGACAAAGGACGACGAAGTGATGAGCGTGGACAGCACCCACGATGCCTCTGAGAAAAGAAGAAGTCGAAGTGGCTGCTCTTTTGTTCTGTTAATACAGACCTCGTTCTTCTGGTCGCACCGTCATCCTGTGCTCTGTTATTTTCACCTAGCGACAATATATATATATATATATATATATATATATATATATATATATATATATATATATATATATATATATATATATATATATATATATATATATATATATTAAAATAAAAGCTTTCAACATACAAAAACAAGTTATTTCTACTGCCTCTAATTATTAATATTAAAGAGAAGCTTAACATTACATGCGCGCTGATAGCACTAAATACAATAAGTACCATATGAATTGGCTGCTGTAAATACCTGTGCTATTTTGAAATTTGGTGATACTATGCTGGTATATACATTCGCCCACGCTTGTAATTTGGTCATTGTGCGGAATGCTGTAATATAAAATTTTTGTCAGCAGAAAGTCTGAGAACCATGACTTGACAGAGTCGCGTTCTTTAAAAAGTCTGTTACCTGTCCCGAGTTTCGTATCAGGTAAGGTGCATTCATGGTTCATTATTCATCAAGTCTTCCTGCAAAACACTGCAAGAAAAACTTGTCTTCATTGGAAGGACCTGTGGTTAGTGCACATGTACGTGTTATCCTACATAAGCTGAGTCTTTCGACATTAACTCATTAGTTGCAATACAGCGCCTGTGTTTGCGTCTTTTTAGGTGGGCATGATTGTGTTGTATTGTATGCTGATTCCTCAAAAGGAAAATAATGACTAGGTCGTTAGCTACCTGCTGCAACAAATAAAAAAACAAGATGCAACATTTTTTTCTTTCAATACTCCTCTTTCTGCCCCCCACCCCCCGCACACACACGCACACCAGAGATCTATGCGCCCAAGAAGGAAGAGGGGCTGTTTACGGTTGTGCATTTGTCATCGCTTCCTTAAATGTTTCGGTGTGAGGGGGTTTATCGGAGCAGCGAGGATATAATGTACGACAGGAATCAAAGGTGAACATTCGACATAAGCCTGTTTGTTTTGGATAGCAACTCATGGAATGAGAATTAACTGCAACCAAAATATATTTAAGGAAAAAAAAACAGATGTTTCGAAGCTGGTCCGGCTTCTTCCTTAGGGGTGAGAGATCGGCTTCAAAACGTCGTTTTTTTTAATATGTTTTGGTTGGACTTTTCTCATTACTTCAATGTACGAATAGAAGTGGGGATGGTGGTAAAGGAAAGGATTGCCCAGTAGCTTTCGCAATACTTCATTGGGCAAAATATCTTCTCTTTTCATCATGCTGTGTAATCTCCTATAGCCTTCTCATGACTCTCGGCTAAGCTTTGTTTTGTGCTCAGTAGCTCAGGGTGAGGTGAGTTTCCGCGAACCTTACCTGCCTTCCAAACCAGTTACTGCATGCCAGCTTCCCCTGAATGGATGAATCTGTGGTTGAAGAAAAGGAAAAAGACACCATCTTTCCTTGCGAGAGCAGGGCTCAGTGGCTTGAAGGGAGGCGGGGGGGGGGGGGGGGAGTGGAGAAAAGAGTTTAGAAGTAGGAAGGAGGAGAAGGTTTGGAAGAACGTGACGGCCATGGCTGCCAGAACAGAAAGAGATTGGGGGCCGTTGGCAGGGCAGGCCGAGTCGTACGACTTGTAAATGTGGAGCTGCAACCATGTATGCACATACCTATGGCCAGTCCCACAAGAAAAAAAATGTCCTAGATCACCTTTCTTGGGCAAGAATACAGAAAACTAGCTAAACGAGAAAACTAAAATAAATAAACAACCGATAATCCAACCACCGATTGTCACCACAGCTGCGGAAGGAAGGAAAAACGTAATCCGTGACCTCCGCACCAGCGGCTACACAGAGGCATTTATTCGCAGAACACTGTGTATAAGAAAAGACACGGGAAACACGACACCAATTGCACCGCAACGACGCCGCGTGTCGACCCAACTTGAGCTCTGGGAACAGCGAACGGAGTGCAACGGCAGAACACTGCGAGACCACTCGCAACATGTTTGCGCCATGCATACCAGTCCCGACGGCACGGTGTACAGCTCGTTGGGTTGTATTGTAGTCTTTCTGAATTCCTTGAAGTGCACAAAGAGCGCGAAAGATTCGGTACGAGAAACTTGAGTGTGGAAAACGACCTTGCCATCAAGCCTTTTGCAGTGTGTACTGAACGAACGCAGCGACGGGTGACTAACGACAGGAATTCAGTTCTTATGCACTTCAGAAATGACTATGAATGGAAACGTTTTTGAATGGGAATTCAAAACGTTTGAACAGAAACACGGGCGTTGCAATGTTGTGTCGGTACAACAGAACTGCAGGCTTGTTGGAAAAAGATGGCAGCAATATCTCATAAAGAGACTGGAGAAATAAAAGCCTCTCTGATTGCCGAGAAGTAACAGAATTCTTCAATCACGTTACAGCTTGAATAAATTTATTTCCACGAGTGATGAAGGATCACGTATGGCATGAACGGTGCATTTCTGCCTCCTTCCTTCTTGAAATATGGCCACGACAATTTTCATGGTAACCTAAATTACGCAGCCACTGTTTAATTGGTAGCAAATGACATGACAAAAACCCATGATCTGTGTCATCGCTACATTTTAACAAAACTTGAAATCCTGCCAGATGGCGCATTGCTATCGGGAAATTTTGAGCGCTAACCAATGCCTCCACACGACGTTCACAAGCACCCGTCCTGTCTCTCTCATTCTTGTTAGCGCCTTGTTTGGCGCTCACAACTTTCCAGATCGCCACATTTATTAAAAAAAAAATGAAGTGGCATCTCAGGGCACAAGCAGTTCAACGAAATAGAGAGAGAGAACGGATCCTCGGTTGCTCGCGAATCGCGCTGTTTTCTCGTCTTTGAAGCCACATTAATAATGAATCCGGAGCTTATTTCTTATTCTCCGTTGATTAGGTACATAATCATAGATCAAGCTCAGTGTGGATTCCGATGTCATGTAATAAAGGTGACCTGGAGTGGCACATGTTTCACAACATGCTGCAGAACCCAATTTTATGCCTTCGTACCGTCATGCTCGTTTAATACGAACGTTTGTAGATTGGACTACAGAAACAACATGAAAAGACCGAGAAATATTTAATTCCTCCTTTCGTTAGTAACGCACTTCGTTATGTATTCTGTTCTCTGGGAGCAGATCACGTTATGAATTAACATAAAGTGCTGTTCCTATTTCACCACAGCTGTTGAACGGTGTACTCTATAAACACATCACCTACATTAAACTTCGTGCCAGCACAATGCATAATATCCTCAATTACATCGACCCCCCCCCCCCCCTCCAAAAAAAAACAAACACGGATTTCACTGAAAGAAACTTCTAATGCCTCGTTAGATATTCAAACGTCAAATTTAAAAATAGCACCACCATGAACGGGATTAACTCCATGGCCAAATTTCACTGCAAAAAGCGCTTGAATAACTGCACCTTGCAGGTGTGCAATATACATTGCATTAGGTTTTAGAAATGTGGTGACATTATTAGTTCAGGTTACATTGTTTTAGCGTTGATTTAGCTTTTTGGTCACGTTTACTGTGATTTTAAAGTTAATATTTCACCTCATCGGTAATTTAGTGACGTCATTTCATTTACACATCCTTAAATGAGGGTTATGAATAGTAGATATTCAAGCATTTTTTAAAGATATGTGACTGGTGTTTATCAATGTACCAACCCTAGAACGAGTGCCGGGGAGGGGAGGGGGGGGGGGAAGATATGAACAGTTTATAATTTGAAAAATAAAATTTACGGCTTTACAAGCCAGAACGTCAATACGACACCAAGGCACGCCATAGTGGGAGGTTTTAAATATTCGAAACCATAGGTCGGCAAAATAAATAGAGCCTATACATAGCCTCTCTCAGTAAATATGCTTTTATCTAAGGACTCAATATAGGGCCCAGCCTATAGCTGAGATTTCAGTCCCATATAGGTCACCAAAAATATTTTTGTCTGGAAAGAATTTTCACGATAGACTGATTTCAATGGAGTAAATCAGCCCGACTTTTTTTTTTCGAATACACCTGAGATAGTCGACAAAACGTTTTGGACGTTTGGCGGGGAACGACCGATCAAACTTTTCGTCGATACCTATCACTTTTCGTCTCCACTGTCTCATTATAAGTTCATTGATTGATTGATTTGTGCGGTTTAACGTCCCAAAACCACCATATATGATTATGAGAGACACCGTAGTGGGGGGCTCCGGAAATTTCGACCACCTGAGGTTCTTTAACGTGCACCGAAATCTGAGCACACGGGCCTACAACATTTCCGTCTTTATAAGTTCATGTTCTTCCTTTCTTGACATTCAACTTCACAGTATTTTAACAAATCCGCATCATATTGGTTCTATAGAAGAAAATAGCTTGTGGTATACGCATCTTAAACAAAACTTGGGCGTGCACTTACGCCCCATCTCACTGTTTTGTATCAATAATTTCACCGTTCTCATTTCACTTACGGTATTGCCACGTGGTTGCGACGGCAAAAAAGATGGTACTTGGGTTGCCCAAGACGACACTTTTTCTTGAGTGAACATGTGCCTAGGAAAGTACAAAGTACTAGAAATTCACGCTTTACGCAGATAGCGGTAATCAGAGCAATTGTCGTCGGTAATAGGATCTGCGCGAAGGTACGTCGCCATTTATACACGTGGCATCGAACATACCCAATATCGTAGGTGTCTCAAGCTTATATAAAGATTATAAAATAATCTAGAATTTCCGCAGACAGCCGAGCGTGCTTTGCGCAAGACAATTGTTAATATGTAGTGTTTAACGTCCCAACACCACCATATGATTATGATTGATTGATTTGTGGGGTTTAACGTCCCAAAACCACCATATGATTATGAGAGACGCCGTAGTGGAGGGCTCCGGAAATTTTGACCACCTGGGGTTCTTTAACATGCAGTACACGGGGCTACAACATTTCCGCCTCCATCGGAAATGCAGCCGCCACTGCCGGGATTTGATCCCGCGACCGGCGGGTCAGCAGCCGAGTACTTTAGCCACTAGACCACCGTGGTGGGGCCACCATATGATTATGAGAGATATACCGTAGTGGAGGACTCCAGGAATTTTGACCGCCTGGGGTTCTCTAACATGCACCCAAATCTGAGCGCATGGGCATTGTGATGAGTGAAGTGGCCGAGCGTGATCGTAAAGATAGAATTGTGTTTGAAGTGCGCGCCACAGAGACAGTCGAAGAAGACGACGCAGGAAAATCAGGGGCAGGTGGTGGTGCGAAGAAGAAGGAGGGAGACAGACGTGGCTGGAAGGAAGAAGCAAGGTTGACGAACCAGGGTGTGGGAGCAGTGACCCGTCGGGTTGCGGACTCGAGGTCTCAGCAGGCTCCCACCTGGGGCCATACCAGCCGTCCTTGCAGTTCGGGCCTGGCGTGGGCGAAACGTCCCCAGGACGTTTCCGCCAGGCGAGTCCGGCACCTACGGCAGCGAGCGTCAGCCAGCGTTCGAGATAGGCATGGCAAACGCCATGCGTTCTCTAGGTCAACGACCTCCGCAGTGAGCCGCGTTCTTGGCCGCGGCTGTCATTGGACTTACCAGGCTACCCAAGCGTCGGCCGTCCCTTCCCAGCGTTGAGTTTGCCGCCGGGACTTGACCACCGCCTTACTCTCCGGTGAACTCTTTCTGTTTTTATGCCCTTGTGACTCTCACACCAGCATTCCAAGCATGTTATATTCTTTTCCCTTACTTCATTTATTATTAGACCTTTCATGTCTTTTGTAAATACATTTTTTTGTGTGATTGCATAAACGGCCTCGTTACTGCCCGATGACGATTGAGTCATCGCAGGTTTCTGTACAGAAACACGAGCGTCTCGTCTAGAGCTTTGTCTCTCTATACAGCTCATTACATTGGCGTCCAAGGCGACAGGACAAAGCCGTTTATTGCATTAATAGTTACTGTTCCCTGGTTACATTTTACTAAAAAAAGACAGATCAAAGATGAGTTCGGATTTAACGGCACTGGCGTTGCGCATGGGGCTAGAGGGAGCTGAGTTAAGGGCTTGGGTAGAAGATCGGGAGTCTCGAGCTCGTTGAAGAGAAGGCTGCAGAACGTGAAGCAAGGAAAGAGAAGATGGAGCAGATGGAGTTAGAACGGCGACTTCAGGAGGAATACCAGAAGACTATACAGTTGCGTCTTCAACTCGCTCAGGCTGAAGGCGTTGGAGAGTCAGTGGCTGCTGACCAAGGCCGACCAGTTCGAGCATCTCCTACCATTAATCCTCACAATTTCATGCCAGGTTTTAACGAGAACCGGGACGACTTAGACGCATACCTAAAAAGGTTTGAGAATGTTGCTACCGGTCAAGAATGGCCAAAAGACAAGTGGGCCACAGCCCTAAGTTTGTGTTTGAGCGGGGAGGCTCTCAAGGTCTTTGGTCGTCTGTCGCTAGAAGAGGCTCTCAATTATGACAAAACCAAGTTGGCGCTACTGCAATGATTTCGTTTCACGGCGGAGGGCTACCGTGAAAAATTCCGACACAGCAAACCACAAGATGGTGAAACGGGCGTGCAGTACGCAACGAGGCTAACAAGCTTCTTCGACAGATGGGTTGAGATGTCGAAAACGGAAAAGGAATACTCATCAGTTCGGAATCTCATAGTAGCGGAGCAATTTATAAACAACTGTCATGATAAGGTGGCGCTATTTTTGCGAGAGAAAAACTGCCGTAAGCTTGAAGAGATGGCGGAAGCGGCCAACAATTTCTTAGAAGCTCAGCGACAGTCAAACTTGCTTGTTTTCCGTGACAAAGGGGAGAACACTCCTGCAGGAAAAGGCGGTAATTCAACTTCAAAGGCTTCCACTCGATGTTTTGTGTTTGAAAAGACCGGTCACAGAGCTGCAGAACGCCGCGCTCGGACAAGGCAACCATACTGTGGGTATTGTCGTAAAACTGGGCACGACACCCAAGCGTGTACCAAGATACCCAGCACTACCCGGAAAGCCTCATGTATATGGTTGCAAAGGGAGAACCTTAACGAAGTCGAGCAGGTGGAAAACGAAAAAAGCGAAGAGAGCATGGCTAGTGCAGTGAATACCGAACCAAGGGTGACGAAGCATCAGATGCCCGTGTTGCAGGGCGTGATATTCGGCAAGACTGCCTCAGTATTACGGGACACAGGAAGTAATACGATGGTTGTGCGGCGTTCCCTCGTGCCAGACGGAGCACTTACGGGAACCGCGGCAACATTTTTCTTGGCGGATGGAAGTAGAATTAAGGTTACAGAGGCAAAGGTGGGAATTGTTTCACCATACTTTTCAGGCGTATGCATCGTAAAATGCATGATTTCCCCGTTATACGACATTATCGTGGGAAATGTGCCCGGATCACGTCAGGCTCACGAGCCTGATGCAACATGGAAAGAGAAGCTTGCTGTACCGAAATTAGAGACGGACAGCGTAGCACGTAAACGATACAAGGAAGAAAGTCATCACTTGAACCACTTCCTGAGCGGCATCAAGAGCACAAGGTCTAAGCCGGATTCAGCCACACTCAAGGTCGACAGTTTGAAAATGACCAGAAAGGATCTCGAAACTGCGCAAGCAGAAGACAAGACCTTGGATACCTGCAGAAATAAAGTAGGACAAGTATATTATGGAGGGGGATCAACCCATTATTCGTTTACCATAGAAAGGGGGATAGTCTACCGCCATTATTGGTTATCCTCTGGCAAAATGATAAAACAAGTGGTAGTTCCCTGCAAATTGCGCAGCCAAGTGCTTGAGATGGCGCACGAAAGTCTGATGTCAGGACATCAAGGTACGAAAAGAACCATTGATCGGATACTATAGGATCGTTCTATTGGCCTGGAGTACAGGAAGAAGCTAAAAGATATGTTCGATCTTGTGATACGTGCCAAAGAACTTACCCGAAAAACAAAGTAGGCAAAGCACCACTTGGCCAAATGCCTTTGATTGAGACACCATTCGAGCGAGTGGCAGTTGACATTATCGGACTCTTGAAACCAGTCTCTAACAAGGGTAACCGATACATTCTGACAATGGTTGACTTTGCGACACGTTATCCGGACGCAGTGGCCCTGCCCGCGATTGATTCGGCGACTGTGACAGAGGGCCTGTTGGAAATGTTTTCACGCACTGGATTTCCCCGTGAGATTCTGTGCGATCAGGCATCTTGCTTCACGTCCGAGTTGATGAGAGAAGTCAACGCATTGTTATCCATCAAACATCTAAGTTCGACACCCTACCACCCTATGTGCAACGGGATGGTAGAACGGTTTAATGGCACGCTGAAACAGATGCTGCGGAAACTATGTCAAGAGAATCCGAAATCATGAGATCGGCTGCTCGCGCCACTCCTTTTTGCATACCGAGAGGTACCCCAAACCAGCATGGGATTCTCGCCGTTTGAACTTATCTATGGGAGATACGTTAGAGGCCCTCTCAGTATATTGAAGGAGATATGGACGGGAGAACACACCAGTGATGAAGTAAAAACAACGTATGGCTACGTCTTGGATCTTCGAGATCGTTTTGAGAAGACGTTGCAACTAGCCCATGAGAACTTGTCACAAGCGAGGAGAACTCACAAGCAGCACTATGATCGGGGAAGCAAGAACCGTCTGTTAGAAGTGGGAGATCTTGCTTTGATCTTACTCCCTACCACGGAGAACAAGTTATTGATGCAATGGAAAGGACCTTTTCCAGTCATTGGAAAGAAAGATAACCACCACCATTTCTTGGACCTGGGACATGGCAACAAACTGTTCCACATAAATATGCTGAAGCGCTATGAAAATCGGCAGCAGAGGACAACCCCTCAAACAGCATCTTTCGTGGTCATGGAGGAGGACGAGATAGACACGCCATTACCAGTCTGCAAGACTACCCGAAGCGTTGGCGTGGAAGCAATTCTTATAGCCGAAGGACCGGAAGAAGAGAAGCGTGTTGCGCTTGAAAAGATTCTAGCCGCTTATGACGATGTCTTTTCCGACATCCCAGGAAAGACAAACATTTTGGAGTGCCGCCTTCAGTTGACAACATCTGAACCTATTAACACTCCACAGTACCCTTTGCCGATAACAATGAAGGAAGTCGTCGAGAAGGAAGTCCAAGACATGCTGAAGTTTGGCGTCATCGAGAGATCGAATTCTCCTTCTAATTCACCACTGGTTCTCGTCAAGAAGCCGGATAACACTTATCGTACGTGTGTGGACTTTTGGCTTATCAATGAGATTATAATCTCCGATGCCGAACCCATACCACGAACGGACATATGTTCACCGAGGTCGGCACCAAGAGATATTTTTCCAAGTTCGATCTGACGAAAGGCTATTGGCAAGTCCCACTACATCGGGCTTCAAGACCAGTCACTGCCTTCTCGACGCAGTCAGGACATTACCAATTCATATATATGGCTTTCGGCATCAAGACGGTTTCCGCAGTGTTCACGAGACTAATGAGGACTCTTCTTCGGGGTGTGGAAAACGTAGTCCATTACATTGACGTTCTCGTAGCTACAGTGACCTGGGAGGAGCACTTGGAGACTTTACAGCACTTGTTGCAGCGAGTCCGTGAAGCAGGACTAACCATCAAGCCTCAGAAATGTGAAATCGCCATGGAATCCATCATCTTCTTGGGTCATGGGTTGGGAGGCAGAACTATTCAACCAGTAGAAAGTACAGTGGCGAGGATTGCTAACGCAACTCGACCCGAGACCAAGAGGCAGCTGCGATCGTTCCTGGGATTAGCAGGATACTACCGCGATTTAATACCCCGATATGCCGAAAAGGCCCAGCCTTTAACGAAACTAACCAAGAAAAGGCAGAAGAACAAGATCTGCTGGAACCAAGAAAGAGAAGCGGCTTTTGAGACACTGAAGCAAGCCCTCTCATCACGACCAATAGTACGAGCTCCTGATCCGAAACGCACATTCGTACTGCGTTCGGATGCGTCTGACACCTGTATCGGGGCAGTTCTCATGCAGGACCACGATGGGGTTGTAGCGCCCTCGTTCGGGCGGCGCGCAAACCGGAGAGTGCGCGATGGCGACAGAAGAAAATAAAGAAGGCGCTAGGCCGTGGCACGTGAAGCCACGGCTCACGTTCCGGGCTGGCATCGGTTATCGTTCAGGCGTGTCTCTCTTTCGCTCCTGTGGCATAAGCCTACAAGTGGTGACCCGGACGAAGACAATGACTGACTCGAATGCACCCGCAACCGAACAAGCCTCACGTCCGCAGGACGCCTCGGCCGTGAAACTGCGTCTCCCATCTTTCTGGCCACAGGACCCGCAAGTTTGGTTTCATAAGGTCGAGGCGCAATTCTCCCTGTACCGCATCGCCTCGGAAACGACACGCTACTACCACGTAGCCTCCGTCCTTCCTCCTGACGTTGCCAGCGAGCTCTCCGACGCCCTCTCCGGTCCCACGTTAAAGCAATTCAGGATTATCCTCAGCCTACAACACTGCGCCAATTACGCCAATTCCTGGGGCTTGTGAATTTTTCCAGGCGCTTCATACCACACTGTGCCGAACTGCTACGACCGCTCACCGACCTCCTTCGGTCGACCGCCGGCCCGTCCTCTGCCATTCCTTGGTCGTCAGAGGTCCAGGCCGCCTTTGCTGCTGCTAAGCAAGCGGTCGCTAACGCCATGCTTCTCATTCATCCACGCAGCAACGCCCCTACTCGGTTGATGGTGGACGCATCCAGCGTGGCCGTCGGAGCCGTCTTACAGCAGTGCATTAACTCCGAGTGGAGACCCTTGTCGTTTTACTCTCGGAAGCTACTTCCTGCTGAGACCCGCTACAGCGTCTTTGGCCGGGAATTACTAGCCATCTACGCTGCAATACAGCACTTTCGGCATTTCCTGGAAGGATGCTCGTTTTACGTGCTGACTGACCATAAGCCACTGGCGTATGTTTTCCGCACTAACTCATCCAAGTACGTGCCCCGTGAACTCCGCCATCTGGCTTATATATCGGAGTTCACGACTGACATCCGCCACGTGAAAGGAGCTGACAACACCGCCGCAGATGCCCTTTCTCGTATAACCGTGGTTGACTCTCCACCGCCAACCATCGACTGGGCCTAGGGCGCTACAGGGCCCCCCGTGTAGACTGGAAGTCGGAATGTGACATGCCGTTTGTGGTATTCCAACGGAAGATCAGTCGTAGATGAGAGGCTTTCTAGGGCGGTCTCCAGGTACGCCGGCTTGAGTCGGTCCAAGCTGACTGTCTCTTCACGGCCGTTCCGAAGTAGAGTGGCAGTTTTGGGGGTGCGGTGAAGGACGCGGAATGGTCCGTCGTAGGCTGGTGTCAAAGGTGGTCTGACCGCGTCGTGGCGCACGAAAACATGTGTTGCAGTGGCCAGATCAGGGTGGGCGAATATGGTCTTGTGTTCGGAAGGTCTGGGTGGAGTGGGCCGGAGGTCTTGAACGCAGTCGAGGAGGCGTTGTAGGAATTGCTGTGGCTGGTCTGATAGCTTCGTTGACGTGAAGAAGTCTCCCGGAAGCCGTAGGGAAGTGCCATACACCAGCTCTGCTGTTGAGCACTGCAGGTCTGCCCGGATGACAGCTCGTAAACCATAGAGCCACCTGGGTTGATGCCTTGCCACTGGTGCTCTTAGGTTTGTGAGCTGTCATCCGGGCAGACCTGCAGTGCTCAACAGCAGAGCTGGAGTATGGCACTTCCCTACGGCTTCCTGGAGACTTCTTTACGTCAACGAAGCTACCAGACCAGCCACAGCAATTCCTACAATGCCTCCTCGACTGCGTTCAAGACCTCCGGCCCACTCCGCCCAGACCTTCCGAACACAAGACCATATTCGCCCACCCTGATCTGGCCACTGCAACACATGTTTTCGTGCGCCACGACGCGGTCAGACCACCTTTGACACCAGCCTACGACGGACCATTCCGCGTCCTTCACCGCACCCCCAAAACTGCCACTCTACTTCGGAACGGCCGTGAAGAGACAGTCAGCTTGGACCGACTCAAGCCGGCGTACCTGGAGACCGCCCTAGAAAGCCTCTCATCTACGACTGATCTTCCGTTGGAATACCACAAACGGCATGTCACATTCCGACTTCCAGTCTACACGGGGGGCCCTGTAGCGCCCTCGTTCGGGCGGCGCGGAAACCGGAGAGCGCGCGATGGCGACAGAAGAAAATAAAGAAGGCGCTAGGCCGTGGCACGTGAAGCCACGGCTCACGTTCCGGGCTGGCATCGGTTATCGTTCAGGCGTGTCTCTCTTTCGCTCCTGTGGCATAAGCCTACAGGGTGTTACATCCAGTGTCATACGCCAGCCGACAGCTAATGCCGCGAGAACAGAATTACTCCACCATAGAACGAGAATGTCTGGCACTAGTGTGGGCAATAGAAAAGTTTTACATCTTTGTGTACGGAACGCAGTTTGTTGTGCAAACTGATCACCAACCATTACAATATCTAGCTAAGGCCAAACACCTGAACAGCAGAGTACTGAGATGGAGTCTGGCATTACAAGAGTATTATTTTGTTATTCAACATATTAGAGGCTCAGATAATTCAGGTGCCGATTTCATGAGTAGGCTGTAACCTAAGCTTTCACGGAAGTGTATTGCAACTGGTTTACAGTTTGTCTACAATGTATATTTCTGAACCACGTGGTTTATTCACCAGAAGAAAACAGTCATCGTGCCATTGGCTGACTACATGTTTTTTCCTTGTTTTTTGTGTGATGGTGTGTGAACATTTATTGGGGACATATATCACCTCTATTCACTGGTGCGGTGCAGTGGTCTTGAGCGGACACGTGGTGATTGCGACTAAGACGTGGCTAGAAAGTTTTTTTTAGAAAAAAAAACTTTTTCCGAAGGAGGGGCATGTGTTATGAGTGAAGTGGCCGTGCGTGATCGTGAAGATAGAATTGTGTTTGAAGTGCGTGCCACAGAGACAGTCGAAGAAGACGACGCAGGAAAATCAGGGGCAGGTGGTGGTGCGAAGAAGAAGGAGGGAGGCAGACGTGGCTGGAAGGAAGAAGCAAGGTTGACGAACCAGGGTGTGGGAGCAGTGACCCGTCGGGTTGCAGACTCGAGGTCTCAGCAGGCTCCCACCTGGGGCCATACCAGCCGTCCTTGTAGTTCGGGCCTGGCGTGGGCGAAACGTCGCCAGGACGTTTCCGCCAGGCGAGTCCGGCACCTACGGCACCTACGGCAGCGAGTGTCAGCCAGCGTCAGCCAGCGTTCGAGATAGGCATGGCAAACGCCATGCGTGCTCCAGGTTAACGACCTCCGCAGTGAGCCGCGTTCTTGGCCGCGGCTGTCATTGCACTTACCAGGCTACCCAAGCGTCGGCCGTCCCTTCCCAGCGTTGAGTTTGCCGCCGGGACTTGACCACCGCCTTCCTCTCCGGTGAGCTCTTTCTGTTTTTATGCCCTTGTGACTCTCGCACCAGCATTCCAGGCATGTTATATTTTTTCCCTTACTTCATTTATTATTAGATCTTTCATGTCTTTCGTAAATACATTTTTTGTGTTATTGCATAAACGGCCTCGTTACTGCCCGATGATGATTGAGTCATCGCAGGTTTCCGTACAGAAACACGAGCGTCTCGTCTAGAGATTTGTCTCTCTATACAGCTCGTTACAGGCCTACAGTATTTTCGCCTCTATCGAAAGTGCAGCCGCCGCAGCCAGGATTCAATCCCGTTACCTGCGGGTCAGCAGCCGAGTACCTAGCCACTGAACCGCTACGGCGGTGCCTTTGCGCAAGACAGTGGCATAAAAATACAAGCGAGCGTTGCAGTATAATAATGTTGCAATAAAATTTCAGCAGATGGAACAGCTTCCACTGTGGATGCCATTTTCATACATAACAGTCAGCGGGTGTAACCACGCGTTGCAAGGTGGATCGACGTCTTTGGGTAATTTCAGTAGGCTAAATTTCTACCTAAAACATACGGCGTGACGATCGCACTCACGTTTGCTGTAAATTTTAGCGAAACAAAGTGCAAGCTTCAGTGGGATACTATGCATAAAGAAGCTGTTGTGTATTCCTCAAAGGTGGAGATCCTCAATGGTCGAGCAACCCTTCACTATAGCGTGCTGGGTCAAGGAATATATCCATGTAATGTTTACAGCCAGCCTATAGACCACAACCATAACTGACGGTGTGGGCTGACATCACTCTAGTAGGTCTATTTAGTGTTGTATTTGTTACAGTAAAAAGTAACTAAATACGTTACTTGTTACTGTAATAAAAAAAGGAAATGCTTCACGGCTCTACGTTATATATATATATATATATATATATATATATATATATATATATATATATATATATATATATATATATATATATATATATATATATATATAAGGTAACGCATTGCCATTACATTAACCGAAAAAAATATAACGTATGTTGCCTTTGCCCTAACTCCGGAATCATCAGTTTTAATCAATGTGTCTTTGCTGCAGAAACCACAATGAGAATTTTTATATCTCAAATTCATGTTTCACACATATTAACCCAAGCAAGGATTATACTCAAAATGTTCACTTAACGACAATTATTTGTACAAATGTACAGAACCTTAGCAATGTTATGTAGAAGCTTAATGATGCCTGAACATGTGATGACTTCTGACACTGCAGTGTCACAGGGTGAAACCATTCTTTTTTCATTGGAGCATTATACACAATGTGAGGTTCAATAATCCATGGTATCCACAAATAAACTATTACTGAACTTTGAAGAAATTTACGACGATCGGCCTTTTCTTTATCCTTCAGCACCTCCAATAAGGCATGTCGAAATCGGTACTGTTGGCCCTATAGTCACCAAAATGGCCCGCCACGTGCCAGTAGGCAATCATGGAGGCCTACGGAGGCCTACATTGGTGCCTTTTTATTGAAGGGGGGGGGGGCGAATCGGGAGATGTCGTGGGGAGGAGAGGGGACACTTGCAAGTTTGTGACACCAGATATGGCTTGCAGAGGCGTAAGTCTAAAAAAAATCACGAAGGGGGACACACATCTTGCAATAGCAGCCATTTTGTTTTAATATGGTGATATGGTGCAGGTTTTATTTTTGTTTATATAGGAATTAAAATCATGCCTAGAAATCAAACTGACAAACGAACATAGGTTCCCAGCACACGTAAGTGCATTCTTTTATTGAGTCTTTTCCGGAACCAGTCGAGAGTGGCAGTTGCGATTTTAATTGTCTCACACAGCTGATGGGTATTGAGCGTGGGTACACGCTACAAAAAAACATTAAAAAGTTGAATGTTTTATACACACTTATCAAACATCCTTATTTGTGACGTTTTGTAAGAGAAATTTTAAGGGAGTGCACTTGCAAGGGGTGTCCCCCTCCCCTGACCAAGTGGCAGCTGGGTTGGCGGCAACGCAGCATTCCGCTGACTGCATTCTTTATTCTTGCGTGCGCAGGTATCTACGGATCCGGCGCGAAATCACCGCGAATCCGCCGCAGCACTGTAAAGCGGTCAATAGAAGTGTGTGCTCCTAGCACGAAGAAATCAACGGACTGGCTATATCATCACAGTGCCACGTGCCACCTGTGACCAACGCCACCTGTCCATCTACAACAGAACCTTCTTCTGGAAGCTATATAAGCTGGGCTCATCGCGGAATTTTTCGCTTGGCAGCTGGGTTGGCGGCAACGCAGCATTCCGCTGACTGCATTCTTTCTTGCGTGCGCAGGTTGGTGGAATTTCCATTACTGAAAACAAGTTCACTTTTCTTTTTTGCCGCACCCATTGCTGCCAAACCAAAATGCCCTCTTGTGCTGAGCTATCTAGAGACTTGGAATCATTACGCAAAGAAGTTGGAGAGTTGCATAACAGTGTTGCCATGTTTAATGACATCTTTGAAACAATGAAGTCTAAGCAGGAAAGCCTGGTTAAAGAAAATAAAGAGCTGTCTGGAACAAACGAGCAGCTAACAAAACAGATTGCTGAATTGCAGCAATATTCGCGCATGAACAATGTTGAAATTAAAGGTGTTCCGGAGACAAAAGGCGAAAGATGTGAAGCAATTCTGCAACAGATCGCAGATAAGATTGGTTGTCGTGTGAGCCCTGCTGAGATAGATGTGGTGCATAGGGTCCCCGCTAAAAGTGGCTCGAATATTATTGCGCGTTTTTGTTCACGACAAAAAAAAAAAAAGGTTGAATTTGCTTCAAAGGCCAGAAAAGCGCGTCTGACAACCCGGTCTATCGCCATGATGAATCAGGATAAGCCCATATTTGTCAGCGATCACCTAACACCAGAAAACAAGCGGCTCTTTGCTCAGGCATTGGCACTTTAAAAAGAAAAGCAGTGGCAGTTCCTATGGGTTGACAACTGCCGCATCAAAGCAAGAAAGTCTACGGACAGCCGAGTGTACCGCATCTCTGGGGTTAGTGATCTGGCCGTTTTTTCCAAATAGCATTTAAGCATGATGATTGTGAACCATCATGGTGACATACACTGTCCTCGAACTGAAGCAACTTCTTAGTTCGTTTGTTTCTCATATTTCAATCATGCACTTTAACACCCGAAGCTTACCGAAAAACTTTGATGATATGGTTATTTTTTTTTCTTTAACCGATCATCACTTTTCGCTCATATGTCAATCAGAAACATGGCTATCTGCAGCTGATGATAACATGTTTTCCATTCCGGGCTATCGTGCTGAATTTTTTCATCGCCTCGGTGACTATCATGGTGGATCGGCCATGTTCAACCAGTGTTGGAAGGAAGGAACGCTTCCCCAGTCCTGGCGTCACGCGAAAGTAATGTTCATACCGAAGCCCAACAAACCACTTACACTCCAAAACCTTCGCCCAATCTCATTAACTTCGTGTTTGGGCAAGCTTTTCGAACATGTTGTACTGGCGAGGCTTTCACAGCATATGACAGACCGTGACTTATACCCTCACAGCATGGTTGGCTTTCGCCCCCATTTGTCCACTCAAGATGCCATGCTACAAATCACTCACGACATCTTCGACCCGCTCATTCCGGGCCACACAAAGGCAGTGCTGGCTCTGGACTTATCCAAAGCCTTTGATCGCGTTGAGCATCATGCGATCCTGACAGCACTTTCTCCACTGAACGTGGGTACACGTACGTACACTTACATTCAGGCCTTTCTCACAGCACGCATGGCCGAACTTCAGTTCGGCCCGCTCACCCACCCAACATACACACTAAAGAGTGTCGGCACCCCTCAAGGGTCCGTCCTCTCACCTTTCTTGTTTAATATCACCCTCATCCCCCTAGCTCGACAATTGGCAACTGTTCCTCATCTGAAACATACCCTATACGCAGACGACATCACGCTCTGGTCTACCCATGGCAGTGACGGTGACATACAGGACACCATCCAAACAGCCGCCAACCTAACGCAAAATTATGCAGTTAGCGTAGGACTAACCTGTTCTCCAGAGAAGTCCGGACTGCTCTGCATCCGCCCCAAAAGCCGCAACTCCCCCTCCCCACCCATCGTCATCGAAATGGATGGCAGATCGGTACCAGAGGTCGACACCCTCCGGATACTGGGCATGCATATCCAGAGTGATGGGAAGAACACAAACACAATCCGGAGACTCAAGCAGGTTGCAGGGGCGATCTCGCACCTCATCCGCCGGGTCTCAGGCCGTTACCGAGGCATGAAGGAGGGCGACCTATGTCGCCTTATTCATGCCTTTGTACTCAGCCGTGTGCTCTACTGCACCCCCTACCTCCAACTCTCTCGCCGCGACACTGAAACATTGGACGCCCTCATCCGTCGGGCATACAAAGTAGCCCTCCACCTTCCCATAAGTACACCTACCGATCGACTTCTCAAGTTAGGCCTTCACAACACTATCGGGGAACTTATAGACGCGCACCGCCAAGCACAATACCTTCGTCTCACACAAACCGACACTGGTCGGCATATTCTACATTCTCTTGGAATCCAGATACCCGCCAATGATCCCACATTACTCCCCATACCAAGACCCCTGCACCGCGAACTCCTCATTACACCACTTCCCCGTAACATGCACCCCGACCACCACGATAAACGTCGCAGAGCTCGCGCTAAAACTCTACACCTATGTTACGGCGCCGAACCAGACGCCGTATGGGTAGACGCAGCCTGCGTGGGTGATGAAGCGGTCGCTGCCGTGGTGGATCACAATCTCTCTCCCATAGGTACACACACACTCCCTCCAGACACGTCCCCCGAAGCTGCAGAGGAAGCTGCCATTGTCTTAGCAATCGTAAACACAGAAGCACGGTACGTCTTATCAGATTCCAAAACCGCAATCTTAAATTTTGCACGAGGCCGAGTTCACGTCCCTGCTTTTTGCATACTGGATTCGCCCGCTGCAACCCCGCCCCGTCAAGTGGAGTTGATTTGGGTGCCCGCGCACTGCGGGAATCCTGGAAACGAGGCCGCCAACCTCTTAGCCCGAGGTTCTTTAAACCGGGCTCCCGCGGCCTCCGATCTGGGATTCACGAAGGACCGCGCGCACACTTTCAACGAGCTGACTCAGGCCTATAGGGCAGCACGTCAGCTATATCCCCCACCGCACAAGTCCCTGAGCAACCGACAGGCAACCCTCTGGCGCCAGCTACAAACTCACACTCTTCCCTCTCCTCTCATTCTATCGCACTATCAACCCCTTTTCCTCACCTCAGCCTGTACCCTTTGCCCTGAACCTCATGCTTCTGCTATACACATCCTTTCTCACTGCCCGGCGGATCCTCCCCCGCGGGCCCTAGAGCACCTAAAGACTTGGAAGGATTGGGAGACCCTACTGCGCTCAGAGGACCCGGTTGAGCAGACCATGGCGGCCGACCGGGCTGCCAGCGTCATGGACCATCACCAAATGAACGCTTGAGCGCAAAGGGGTCGTGCGGGGGCCCGGGAGCCTGCGTGCTCCAAACTCCTCTGTTGAATAAAGTTTTTCTCCTCCTCCTCCATGTTTATTTCTAACGCATTGTCATATAAGCGACGTACTGATATCGCGTTTTCTGTGTCGAAGTGTTAATCAGTCTGGCTCGAATTTCACCGTGATTTCCTTCCGTCTAACAAAAGAAGTATCATTGGTTCAATTTATCGGTCCTCATCATCATCTTACGGTGACTTTTGTGTTGAGCTTGATAATATACTAAGCTCGTTTATTTCAGAAAATTATAACGTGATCATTTTAGGCGACATTAACATTGACATTACAAATATTAACGACGGTTCTTGTGCTCAATACTCTGCTTCATGGGTCATGGGTTGACATCTCTGCTGGATTCTCCGACATGATGTGCTCCTTCTGGTCGGAACACGCTTATTGACCATATACTCAGTAACGTTATGTCAGTTCAGGAGGCCGGTGATGTCAATTTTGATCTAACAGATCATTATCCAATTTTTCTGTTATTAAAAACAAAAAGTAATTGCAAAAATAAAATGGTCAATGGGTGTCGTTTCGATTCTGCGAAATTCGTTGATTTGGTATCCCGCTTTGACTGGGGGAAACTATCGCAAGAACCTTGTGTTAATAAAGCGTTTAGTACCTTGACTGAGAAACTAACAGGTATCACAAACTCGTGTACATCTGTATCAACCATATCGCGTTGATACTCAGCCCCTAGAAACCCGTAGATTACTAGAGGACTGCTGCGTAGCATAAATAAAAAAGATAACCTTTACAAAAAAGTAAAACTTAAGCCGTTCAACCTGTCCCTCAGGACCTGCTATAAACTATATTCGCAAACTCTTACTGTCCTACTCAAAAATGCCAAACGAACCTACTATCACTGAAATAAAGTGCTCGAAAACGGGAATGACAGTAGGAAAAACTAGAATGTAATTAAGGAATTCTTACATCTTGATCAGCCAGATGCACTTGAGACCGAATTTTCGGATGGCACCAGCGTTCTAACTTGCCCTGTCACTATCGCCAATTCTTTTAATGAATCATTTTTCAGCAACTCAGTATCCACTGTCACTAACTTACCTTCGTTGTCTGACTTGCCTCACTCTTTTTTCTTAAAACCCACGTCACCTGCTGAGGTTCTTTGCACTATAACAAGATTGAAGATGACAGGATGTGGCCTCGATTCAATTTATCCAGCTAAAATCAAACTTGTTGCTCGTCAGTTATCTTCTGTGCTCTCAGAGCTTATTAACACCGCATTTCGTTCAGGCATTTTTCCTACAATCCTCAAACAAGGAAAAGTAATACCTGTATTCAAAAAGGGAGACCGAAAAGTTTTTATAATTATCGCCCTATAACAATCCTCCCATTCTTTAGTAAGGTAATTGAGAAGCTCATTGTGAATCGCCTAATGGACTACCTAACAACATTTAACTGGACTACCTAACAACATTTAACCTTTTGTCACATAAGCAGTTTGGTTTTCGTGCTAAGTTTTCTACCGAATTAGCACTGATTAAACTAACAGATAGCATAAAACAGTCCATCGATAAGGGGCTCTGGGCAGGGGCGTTATTTATAGATTTAATTAAAGCCTTCGACACTCTAAACTACTCTATTTTGTATGCTAAACTTAATTCCTTGGGAATTTGTGGACCTACTTTAGCCCTTTTACAAAGCTACCTCGCTAACAGAACCCAGGTTGTCAATTATGGCGGAGTTTTATCCTCACCAATAATAACTAACCAGGGAGTCCCACAAGGCTCAATTTTGGGACCTCTCATGTTTCTTATCTACATTAACGACTTACCATCATCACTTAACTCATCTGACTGCATCCTTTATGCTGACGATACCACGATATTTTCTAGTGACAAAGATCTTAACAATCTACAAGCAAAATTAAACACTGATGTCGTGAAACTTGTTTCATGGTGCAAAAATAACTTATTGAAAATCAACTCTGTTAAAACAACTTTCATGTTATTTCACTCGTCCCAAAAAAGCGTTACGATTTCAGCCGAGATATACATTGATAACTGCGTCATCACCCCATCAAAGTTCACTATTTTTCTAGGTGTCACATTAGACCCTCAACTCAAATATAACATTCACGTGGATTCTGTCGTCAAGAAGACTGCTTTTGGCATCCGCATACTCATTCGCACAAGGCATTGTTTTCAGCAACACATTTTAAAATCACTTTACTATGCTTTTATTAACAGTCACCTAACCTACTGCATTTCATCCTGGGCCAATACTTATGCCACACACCTAACATCTCTCATTCACCTTCAGAAAAGAGTAGTCCGAATTATCACACATAGTTCCTACACAGCATCAGCAGCACCCCTCTTTAGCACTCTCAAAATGCTACCGTTCATTTCCACCTTTCAACTCAAATTTGGTATTTTATTATTCAGAAGTGGAGTAGGTGACATTCCCACTGACATACTTCCCCTCACACATCTCCACAATACTAATAACACACGGTTTTCTGAAAATAGTAACCTTCTGATTCCAAAAGTAAGTACTAACTACGGCAAAATGACAGCCTTGTTTTCTGCAATTTCTTTCTGGAACTCACTACCATCAATTATTAAATCAAGCCCCTCATTACATTGTTTCCAGTGGCATCTAAAACAGTTTTTACTAACAACATGCGACACCTGAATATATATATATATATATATATATATATATATATATATATATATATATATATATATATATATATATATATAGTGGGAGTAATAATTCAATGGGCCAGTTAGTCTTCGTGAAGGTATGAGATATGGCACAACGAGAGCGTTGTCAACAAGGATAAATATATTTATTTCCCAACAGTTTCGGGAGGGGTCCTTTTTTCCACATGCACATACAAAGTGTTTACGTTCGCCTACCACTTGATGACCATTGAAGGGAAACGGACGAAGATTAAAGGTAAATAGCCGACCAACCCATTAACGGGAATTCCTTCCTTTACGCACGCCGCCCGCCGACCGACCCATTACGGGGAAACCCCTTTCTTTATGCACGCCGTCACGGACCCTCCCGGCACCGCGGCCACAATCTTGGGTGGCCCGACACACGTCAAGAACTGAACAGCACGTGATATGAACCGTATGTGGATGTAGACGGACAGTTGGCTTCGTTCTCAGTGTTGACAGTGGTTCTTCCTCTTTTTTACTTTCTTTCTTTTCTTTCTTTTTCTTTTTCGTCTTTTTTCTCCCCCTTTTTTTCTAGTTCCCTCTCACTCTCGCAAACATTTTTCAAGGCGAGTTGGACGCGGCAGCAACGAAGTTTGGAAGCTCATGTCAGTATAACTCATCCCCTGATGAAGGGAGGACCCCTCCCGAAACTGTTGGGAAATAAATATATTTATCCTTGTTGACAACGCTCCCGTTGTGCCATATATATATATATATATATATATATATATATATATATATATATATATAGTCCAGTAGATCCTCCGTGAGCGGTCACAACGTGGTTTATTTCGACGTTTCGGCCTAGAGTCTGGCCTTCATCAGGATTATATATATATATATATATATATATATATATATATATATATATATATATATATATATATATATATATATATATATATATATATATATATATATATATATATATATATATATATATATATATATATATATATATGTGTGTGTGTGTGTGTGTGTGTGTGTGTGTGTGTGTGTGTGTTTAAATACGGTTGTATGCATTTATGTGTACGTGTATAGGTTCTGAAATGACAATGTATTAGTTAGTGATATGTATGTGATATGTTATAGTCATTTATTCCAATTAGTTATCTCCTGTTTCATCACTTACATGTAAATATATTAAACTACCATAAGTTTCAATAATAATTTTCATTACGTTCATTTTGTTTTATTCCCTTGCTGTTTTTTTCTTAGTTGCCAATCTTTGTTCTATATTTTTATACATAAATTCACAGGAGGTCCCCCTGACAGTTTTTACTTTGGGACCTCCTTCTGTATTATATCAACTTCTTACTTGCACTGTATTGTTCTGAATAAAGAGCTTTATCTATCAAAGGGGTCAGGGAGTCAAGATTCTCTGCAGGCGTGGTCAACGGGCGTGACCAGTATGGACTCGGGAGTATACACCCATTGGTGCAGGCGTGTGTGCATCCGCCTTTGAGGAGGAAACGCCACTGACTGTTGTTGTTGTTAGTGGTTCATGAAAAAAAGGAAGAAGGCAACTAATTTCTGTCTGCCTACAGGCGACAAGGCGCAGTGGCTTTGGGGTGGGGTGGAGGGGGATGAAAGAGGATAGGAGAAATAGTGTGTGGTGTGTAAGGAGGGATGTCGGGTCCGCTTCAGCGCGAGCAGCAGGCCGTCGGCAAGGGCAGCATGGCTCTTGGGATCAGCGGTAGGCAGCAATTCCTGACTCCTCCACGAACTTCGCCAGGCTGCGGAGTGCTGCTGGATGTGGACGAGACGGGAGCAGCAGTTGTTCCAGGGTGGAGACGGGCAGACCCTGTCTCCTGTAGGCCGTGTAGGCCCTCAAGCGTTCCTGTGCTAAGCCAGGGCAGGCACAGAGGAGGTGTTCGAGGGTCTCTGGGTCTCCGCAACGGCTGCAGGTCGGGGAGGGACAGAGGCCCTTGGCGTGGCGGCGGGCCGCTGTCCACACGCAGCCGGTTCGCAGTCGTAACAGGGAGGCCCGTTCTCTCCTGGTGAGGCCCGTCTCTGGGAGAGGCTTTGGTCCTCGCCCGCTGGCCACCCTCGGGTCTGGGTGGACTGTGACGAGGAGCCTCTTGAGACGGGCCAGTGAATAGTCCCTGGCCGCCACGACACAGGAGTGCGGAGTACCATGCTGGTGGGCAGCCTTGGCGAGTGTGTTCGCCTTCTCGTTTCCAGCGATGCCCACGTGGGAGGGCAGCCAGTGGAAGGAGACGGACACCCCGGCGTCGGTGAGGCCCCGAACCTTGGCTGTCAGGAGGCACGCCGTCAGTCCGGCATGGCGGGAGTTGGCCAGGGTCTGCAGGGCCGCCTTGCAGTCACACAGGACCGCGGCCGGCTCAAGGGGGATGTCCTCAGCCAACAGGTCTACCGCGAGATGGAGTCCAGCCAATTCTGCAGCCATGGAGCTCGCCTGGAAGGGTAGCCTGCACTGCCTGCTGTTGGCTCTGGATGGGATTACGCATGCGGCCGCTGCGGTCCCGTCCGGCATCACAGATCCGTCCGTGAACACCTGCAGCCGTCCCTCCAGTTGTTCCTGGAGCTTGCAGGAGGCCGCCTGTTGCAGTGCGGCCGCAGGCGTCCGTCGCTTGGTTGCCCCTTCCAAGCAGAGGTGGACCTCTGGTGGCTGGTGGTGAGGCGGTGGAGAGGTAACCGGGACTGGCGGATCTGGGACCATCTGGTGGTACAGCAGGCAGAGGCCTCCCATCCGTGATCCTGGCTGAGTGCGGAGACGCTCCAGGAGGGCACTGCCATCGGTGGTGCGGTGAATGCGGTCGATGTGGCCCAGCGCACGTTGGAGCATACGTAACATCAGGGGCCACTCTCCCGCCTCCGCGAGAGTCGCTGCCACCGGCGAGCTTTTGGAAAGCCCCAGGGTGGCCCTCAGTGCACCCCTGTGGAGTCCCTCCAGCAGGCGTCTCCTGGCCGGTGTCAGGTTCACCAGTGGGAAAGCGTACAGGAGGACCGAGGACGCCACAGCCTGGTTGAGCCGGAGGGCCCACTTGGTGGAGCAGCCGCGGCTACGCAGCTGCAGCCTGCTGATGGCGCTCTGGACGCACCGCACCTTGGTGGCAGCAGCCTTGGCAGCCGGGATCCACGTGAGCCGGTGGTCGATGGTGAGTCCCAGGTACTTCACCACCAGCCTCCAAGGCAGGCTGCGGTTGCCAACCCTCAGCCGTCTCACGTGGGTGCGAGCTGCCGCCAGCGGGTGAATCAGCAGGGCCTGGGTCTTGGTGGCAGAGACCTTAAGCCCGATGCCTCCGAGGTAGGTTATCACTGCATCGAGGGCCGCCTGCAGTGATCTCCTGATGGCTGGGATGGACCACCTTGGTCCCCGGACCCAGAGTGCCACGTCATCTGCGTAGACGGAGCAGTGGGCCGGGAACCTGGTGTCTGTTGGGAGGGACACCGCAAGCCCTGCTAGTGCCATGTTAAAGAGGAAGGGGCTCAGTACTGAACCCTGTGGGACACCAGCAGTGATGTCCTTGGGTTGGCTGGTTGCCCCTCCAACACGGACACGGAAGGTCCTCCCGGACAGGAAGGCGGTCACGAAGCCTCGGAGGCTCCCGCTGATGCCGAGGCGGTGCAGGGCCGCCTCGACCGCCACGTGTGGGAGTCCGTTGAAGGCACTCTCCACGTCCAGCAGCAGCAGCATGGCCACGTCCCCGCTGCTCTTGGCGTCCTCGAGGGTAGCGACGACGTCCGAGATTGAATCTGCCGTGCACCGGTGTCGCCTGAAGCCCGTATGCTGCTCCGGGAAGAAGTCCAGGTGGTCGGCAATCCACCCCAGTCTCTCTAGAGCCACCCTCTCCATCACCTTGCAGGGCGCGAAGGTGAGAGAGACTGGCCGGTACGAGGAGAGAGCCGTGGCCTTCCTCCGGGGCTTCAGGATTGGCGCCGCCACCGCAGTTCGCCAGGACTCGGGTAAGACTCCGGTGCTCCAGACGTCGTTGTAGTACTCCAGGAGTCGTTGACGGCCACCTCCATCCAGGTTGCGGAGCATTTGGAAAATCATGCCATCGGCCCCTGGAGCACTTCGTCGCTTGGTCCCCTCGAGGGCCGCCACCAGCTCGTGTATCCCTATGGGCTCTTCGCACAGCTCCCGCACCTGCGCGGACACCCATTTGGGATGATGGCAGGAGCTAGGGCAAGGGAGGGCAGCAGGCGGTGGTGCAGCAGGCAGTGGGGCTATGTCTCTGGCAGCAAACTGGTCAGCCAGCCGTTCTGCCAGGTTCGCAGCCGTGATGGACAGGTGAAAAGCTAGGGACAGTCCCTGGTTCAAGGCCAGGGGCGCCATCAGCAGGCACTTCAGCAGGCGCCAGGCCTTGGTCCCATCACACGAGCGGTTGATTGAGACGTACACGCCCTGCCAGCCCTGGTTCCGGCGCCTGCGTGCGTGGCGTCTGCAGACGGCATCGATTCGCCGGAAGACCGTCCAGAGCTCCGGTTGGGCCTTGTTCAGGGCTTGCCGCTCTGCACGTCGCCGTGCCGCCCTCAGAGCTAGGTGCCGGATGTCCGGGACGGGCTGTCCCTGCTGGACCTTGGCAGTGACTGTTGCTGCCCTCGCACTGTGGGCCACCAGTTGCAGCAGGTCCCTGCTGCTCGTGTCCTGCTTGAGTAGCTGCCGGTAGACCTGCCAATCCACCATGCGGTACTCGCGGTCACGCGGAGCCCTACCTCTGAAGGGGGACAGCAGGATGGGCAGGTGGTCCGAGCCCCAGGTGTCCGGGAATGGCGACCAGGCGTACTGGCAACCCTCCGTGGCTACGCTGAGATCTATGGTAGTGCTGGTGGCCTAGTGCCCACGACAGAGGAAGATGTTGGCACCCGAGTTCAGGATCGCCAGCCCCAGCTGCTGGAGGATATCACGCACCTCTCTGCCTCGAGCGTCAGTCCTGGGGCCGCCCTAGGCTGGGTGTTTGGCATTGACGTCCCCGCAAAGCAGGAACTCCCTGCCCAGGCGATGCGCCAGCTGACGGAGGCATCTGGGGTCCCAGGGCTGGCCCGGCCGAACGTAGATACTGGCCGCAGTGGTGTACTGCCCCCGATGTAGATGCGGACGGCGCAGCACTCAAAAGGGCCTCCAACCAGGTCAGCCACCTTCACCTCTGCCTGCGGGAGCTCCCGCTTGGCGTAGACAGCACACCGGGAACGCCCTTGCTGGTGACCATCGTTCAGGCAGGGGGCATCATGGCAGGTTGCCAGGGTGCAGCCAGTCCTGCTGCTGTATCCAACATACCCCGGCAGGCGAAGGTCCTCCGCCCGGGCATACACCTCCTGCAGTGCAAGCACGTCGTAATCGCTCCGCAGAATGTGCTCTGCCAGGTCGTCTCTCCGCCGCCCCAGCCAGTTGACGTTCCACTGAAGAACGCTTGGGCGGTGGCCTCGGCTCGTTCCGGGCGGGGAGCTAGCCATGATTGGCTGTGGGGAGCAGAGAGCCTCCCGTCTGTAAACAGATGGCTCGAAGGGGGTGGTCGAGAGGAAGTGACTCTCCCACAGACCGCAGGGTGTGCAGCAGGGTGGCGATGATTTGGTAGGCCGGGTCCGCTAGAGGCAACGCTACTGTCGCAGCAGGCGGGGCTACAGGAGCCGTGGGCACAGCAGGCCGGTCTCCGGGGACAATAGCAGCAGGCTGGGTCGCGAGAGTGGCAGCTGCAGCAGGCGGGGCCTCAGGAACAGCAGTGGCCGCCGGCAGGGCCATAGGGGCAGCAGTGCCAGTGGACGAGATTTGTGAGGCGCCGGGATGGGTCTGGCCGGAGTGGGGGGCGGCGAAGGGTGGCTCTTCACCGCGCTCGCAAAGGTCCGTGCCTCCTGAATCTCCTCTCGCACCGCCGCTGGCACTGCACGCCTCGAGAGGATGGTTGGGGAAGATACCATGATAGTGGCAACCTTCCGCTGCTCCTGCCACCGGGGGCACTCCGGGGTGTCTGCAGAGTGTGGGCCCCTGCAGTTGACACACCGGGGCCGGGTCTGTTTGCAGCTCTCTCCCGGGTGGGTCCGGCCGCATTTGATGCAGCTGCCTGGCCAGCTGCAGCTCTCCTTGACATGGCCGAACCGACCGCATTGCCGACACTGCAAGGGGCGGGGTCTGGCTGGCCGCACCGGGAAGCGTACCAAGAAGAGTGACACGTGCTCCAGTGGCACAGGGCCGGCGAAGCGGAGCGTCACAGTTCGCCCCTCCCTGGCAGTAGAGAGCACCGGAACTGCCGACTGGATCCCAGGCAGCAGGCTGTCCGCTGCAGGCCCCCCGTCGACACCGTGTAGGAACCCCGTGCTGGTCTTGTGGTCAGCGGGTTTCTTGGCAGTGACAGGGATCCCCTTTAGCTCCTTAATGGTCAGGAGCTGCTCCAGGCACTCTCGCGTGGTGGCGTCAGCAGCCACAATGTTGCGTTTTTGATTTACGCGAATTTGAGGCGGAAATGTCGTAGGCCCGTGCGCTCAGATTTGGGTGCACGTTAAAGAACCCCAGGTGGTCGAAATTTCCGGAGCCCTCCACTACGGCGTCTCTCATAATCAAATGGTGGTTTTGGGACGTTAAACCTCACATATCAATCATCAAGAAGGAAAAGAAGAGAAAAGTGAGCCCTGTAACTGTCTGCATCAGGGTGCGACACCTCAACAGTAGCTCACAAGGGATGGGGTTGAGGAGGGATTAAAAGGATAGGAATAAAGATGTAGAGAGAGAGAAAGGTGCGCTAAGCCAGCGAGCGAGGACATATCGAGGGGATAAAAGAGATAGAAAGATGGAAACACGGTCTCATGAGTCCGAGGACAGGGCACCACTTGTGAGAGCTTTTGTCGGCGTCAGGAGATGGCGTACAGCAAGTACTGTAGGTCAGAGCTACGCTGTCATTGGAGATCGGTGTCAGGAGATGACGTAGGGCGAGCCCAGTCGGCCAGAGCTACGTTGACGTCGGAGATCTTGAGGGCACAACTGGTCGGCACGGAATCCAGCTAGCGAGTCAAAGGCCACAATGTCTAGGACTCGTCAACCTGTTTCAGTGCTCTTTGACACCCGTGATATTTACTTCTGTTGTGTGTGAAGTGATAACAATGTGATAGTCTGTACGTGTTGCCAGTTTTGCGTGGTGCGCTTGTAGATTTGTGGTTTGCGCGGCCGTTCCGCAAGCTCTCAGATTCAACTTCATTTTACATGCGTAGTAGCATCTAACTGGTATTACCTGAGCTGTTAAATGCGCGTTACTTTAACCACTACATCATTCAGAAAAGCTGCCGACCATTTCTGATTTCAAAGTACATTCATCACACTATATAATTTCGATGGCTATCCAGTCCAAGTTTCTTGATTGCCTTAGATGCAGAGATGAGTCAATCACGGTGCATAAACGCGTCGGCAGGCCAAAAGAGAAAGTTGGCAAAAGTTTTTATCAGGGATCAATTCATATACACAGGAGGCGAAAGTTTGGAACATGGTTAGTAGGGTAGCAGGAAGACAAGTACACACACTCCCACTCGTAAACACACAGGGTGACACCTTGGAAGATCAGGCGAACTTCCTCGGTGCACACTTCGAGCGGGTGTTCAGCTCATCGCACTATACTGACGCTTTCCAAAAGTACAGAACAAAGATAGAAAAGCAAAAACTCAAACACAAATGTACAAGATACGAGGCGCACAACCAAGCTTTCAGCTTACCTCAGCTCCAAACATCACTGAATTCCAGCAGTGACTCCGCCCTAGGTTCTGACGGTGTGGTGTACGAAATGTTAAAAAACCTACCAATTGAAACACAAAAAACCTTACTTTGCTTGTACAATGCTATCTGGTTGTCTGGTGCTATCCCTACTTCCTGGAAAGAAGCTATTTTTATTCCCATTTTAAAACAGGGCAAGGACCCTTCTTCAGTTTCGAGTTATAGGCCAATTGCGCTTACAAGCTGCCTGTGGAAACTTTTCGAAAAAAAAAAACTCCCAAGCATTTCCCCGAGGGTGAACATGGTTAAGTGCGAATGCACGGGGTAATGCTATGAGGGGTATTTATGAATTTGCACTATTATATTTATTAATCACACTATGGTGCCTTTATGGTGTAATGGTTCCTGGGAATCGCAATTTGATCACACGGGGGAGTTTACGTTGACTCACTGGCGAATGCCAACGGATTTTAACTTTACTCCCCCCCATAGCATGCGAGCCCCGGACGAGCAAAGTCCAGGGCTCGCACCCTCTCCCGCGCGGGACGTTCACTGGCTCGAATGGCTTTGGTAACGTCCACTCGCCGTTGATGATTGCGAGCAGCGTCTTGACGCCAGCCTTCATCGCCCTTCTCCGCCTGACGCTTGCGTTGTCGTTCCGCTTCTTGGGCCGCGTTCGCGGCTCAATGCTGACGCCTCATTTCGGCCTCGCGAGCGCGCAGTTCACCATCCGCTGCACGTTTCGCCCGCTTGTCCTCGGCTTCGCGAGGGCGAAGTTCGGCATCCTCTGCACGCTTCGCCCGCTTGTCTTCGGCCTCGCGAGCGCGCAGTTCGGCATCCGCTGCACGCTTCGCCCGCTTGCACTCGGCCTCGCGAGCACGCAGTTCGGCATCCGCTGCACGCCTCGCCCGCTTACGTTCGGTCTCACGAGCCCTTCACAGCGCCGCCTTGTCTTCCAACGTCGGCGAAACCACCGCGGTACCGTCACCTCCAACGACGGGTGCAGTGCTGGCATTCGGTTATACTGCATTCGTTGTTGATGGTAGCGTTGCCTCCGGGACATCCATCGCACGACCCGCTCTCGACGGGAGACTGAGAGAGAAGGCGGGTGCGCGAGAGAGAAGGGCGCGCGCGCAGCTGCAGCGAGCGAGGAGAGCGGAGGAGCGAGCGAAGGGGGATATCAGCGTCGCGTCCGTGGCTTATTCGGTAGAGCATCGCGCTGCGGCCCGCCAAGTCCTCTTTCTTTTAAAGATAAAGAGAAGACTGCGGACGCCGCCGACGGCGGTGGATGGTTTGGGGTCGCTTATAAAGTGTATTCACACTTAAAATGATCAACTGCCGGCTTGTACATTTTCTTGAAACAAACAATTTGCTCTACCCATTTCAGTGCGGGTTTCGAAAGGGTAGGTCCATCACCGACCATCTTGTTCGTATGGAGGTACAGATCAGAAACGCTTTCGTTCATAAGCAATACTTTCTGTGTTCCTCGATATCGAAAAGGCTTACGATACAACATGGTGCTTCGGAATAATAAGAGACCTGTCCCATATCGGCGTGTGTGGAAGAATGTTTAACATAATTGAAAGTTACTTGTCAAATTGGACATTCCGAGTTCGAGTAGGCAGCATTTTTTCCCAAACATTTGTCCAAGAAACAGGCGTTCCGCAAGGTGGTGTACTTAGTTGCACATTTTTTCTCATCAAAATGAATTCTTTGCACTTGTCCATCCCTCGCAATATGTTTTATTGTACATATGTCGATGACGTTTAGCTCAGTTTTATATCTTGCAATCTGGCCTTGTGTGAGCGCCAGGTTCAGCTTGGTTTGAACAGTCTCCAATTGGATTGAAGAAAATGGGTTCCGGTTGAATGCACAGAAAAGCACGTGTGTCTTGTTTTCCAGGAAGAGAAGCCTTAATTCCGAACCTGATATTCAACTGCATGGGCAACGCTTTTCTGTTAACACCGAAAACAAATTATTAGGTCTCATCCTGGACACCAAGCTAACTTTCATATCACACATTAAGTATTTGAAAAACAAGTGCATAAAAGCCATGAACGTTCTGAAAGTGTTGTTACGCACTATGTGTGGAAGCGAAAAAAAGTGTCTTTGTATAAAAGCCTCGTACGTACTCGCCTAGACTATGGGGCAATAGCATACCAGTCTGCGACACCTACTGCCCTTAAAATGCTTGACCCTGTTCATCATCTAGGCATCCGTCTCTCCACGGGTGCTTTTCGCACTAGCCCCGTGGAAAGCCTCTACGTGGAATCAAACGAATGGTCACTCCACCTACAGGGATGTTACATGTCTTTTAAATAATATCTTAATGTAAACGAAGACAAGGATCACCCATCACATTCCACAATCAATGACATGTCAAGCCTTGCTGTGTTTGAAAAATGGCCTTCTATGAGACAGCCCTACTCACTCCATGTGAGGGGCCTGACGAAGGAAACCGGTGTGCCACTTGAACATAGTTTGATGGCTCCCGCAGTGTACCTGCCACTGTGGCAATGGCAGGCAATAGATTGCGACGTGTCTTTCCTGTAGGTTACGAAGCATGCACTATTCACACATATCCAGACATACTTCCTTGAACTGCAACATAAATACACATGTCCTGAGTTCTTTACGGATGCTTCAAAGTCTAACACTTCTGTCTCGTACGCAGAAGTCGGCCCATCCTGCTCGGAAGCCGGCGTTCTCCACCCTGATTCAAGCATTTTCACCGGCGAAGCTTATGCAATACTTGCGCTTGTTAAACACATTAAACAAATAAAAATACAAAATGCAATAATATATACAGATTGCCTAAGAGTAGTAAAAGTTCTGGACACTCTTAAAAAGCACAAAAACCCTGTCCTTGTCTTGCTTTATTCACTCTTATGCACAGTCTACTTATCCAAGCAGCATGTTGTAGTCTGCTGGGTGCCAGGACACAGTGAAGTACAAGGCAACATTCTGGTGGACCAGCTAGCTGGATCTGCCAACAAAACCGCTACCAATACATCGATACCAGTTTCTGCACTCGACTTGAAACCTTTTTTAATACGAAAGCTCAGAGGCTATTGGCAGGTCACATGGGACACACACACAGATAATAAATTGCATGTCATCAAGCCGCAACTTGGTTATTGGCCGCCAGTATCAAAATCGCGCCACACAGAAGTAATCCTTACAAGGTTAAGAACAGGGCATACACATACAACACATTCATTTATTTTGTCTGGGGGCGATCCACCTTTGTGTGATAGATGTGGAGAAGCACTCACTGTACTTCACATTTTAAGCCAGTGTAAAGAATTAGAAGCGCTGAGAAGACAACACTTTCCGTTACCCTACCGACAACACATACCAGTCCATTCTGCAATGTTCGTCGGTAGGGAACCACTTTTTAGTCATAAATCATTGTTAGCGTTTTTAAAAGAGATACGTACCTTTCATATCATATACCCGGGCATTCCATAGCGGGACCTCTCCAGAGAGGTCTCTGCTGCGGTGGCTGCACTCAATAAAGCACTTGCCTCACGGCCCTTGGACGCAAGGGTGTGAACGAGTCAGGCACTTGTGCTAATGCCATACATGTCCACCATCGTTTTTATTACAACAAAGTTTTGCAATCCATTAACACCATACACCTTTCACGGCACGGTCATGATTTTATTACTTCTATGTTTTTACCCGCCTTAGTGCGAGAAATTTTACGGCCCTTATACAGCCACTTATCACAATCATTGTCCATATCTCTAGTCAATCGAAATGGCGCTCTTTGGCCATCAATTGGCCCTTGTGCCATTAAAAACTACTCGTCATCATCACGGTTCATAAATTCACTTTTCATAGAAAGTGCCCATGTGACAGCCGCATGCTCAATCAAGCCTCGCATTCGCTTCCATGACTGCACGAGCAATGAAAAAACATTTGACTTTGAGCGTGCGGCTAGCACCCCGAGGATTCTGTGAATGGAATAACATATGTGGCTGCGGACTTGTTGGTACTCCATACTTCAAACTGCTCAGCGGTAAACACAGCAGCTCAAGTAAGATGAGAATTAGCGCCAATATGCAATTGAAATTTATCTCAACTCCCAAATGTGTTGCCTATACCCGAGATAAAAACAACATGCTTATGCTGAAAAAAAGTTGAAGTGAAGCATAAAATCACTAAGACCACACACACACAAAAAAAAAAACGAAAAGCGATGACATAGAACATGCCAACGAATCCAGGTAAGCCAGTTCTTTGCAGTCAAAAGTATTGAAGGTTCTGGGTGCCATCATGAGGATGAGTTATAACAACTTGTGTTTTTTTAAACAGGCATTGGCAATCGTATTTCTAATTATGAGAACCCAAAGAAACGTCTCTATCCATGTATTTTACTTTTTGCAAATTTCTCTGGAACCATATGTTTAGATACTTTCTCGTTTTACCAATGCACTGAATAAGCAATCTCATTTATGTAATTGAACTTGTGATGTCAAAAGAGCCATAGCCAATCTATGCACGACAAAACTTTGTTGACTGTGCAGGAGGCATCGATTACAGGATATCTTGGTTCTGTGGACACAGTTATGTAGGTCAAAGAGACAAGTGCCTAAGTATATGGTTTCAGGAACATTCTCGAAAGGTAAAAACCATAGATAGAGATGGTTCTTTGGCTTTCGATTGTTTAGAATGTGGTTGCCAGCCTCTGTTTGAGAAAACAGAAGCTATTGCAGCTCACCTTTATATTAGCACCAGGATTATCATTAAGGCTGCATGAACAGCTAGAAGAAGCTGGTGACATTAAACCTTTGATGTTCCTATTTGTTAAAGAACTGGCTTACCTGTATTCATCATCATGTGCTATTTTGCCTTAGTTTTTTTTTACAGTTTGTTTCAGTGCACTTTCACTTAAGTTATTTTTTCTTACCATGAGCATGTTTATATATCGGATGTTGGCTATATATTGTATGTTGTATAAAATTTCAGTTGGAAGCCTGTGCTTGTCCTTGTGTCACTGGGGTTGCATTATCTGCTGTTGTGCTGGCTATTTTCAAATCTCTGCACAGATGCATTGTATGCATGTTGAAATCGACACAGCGAAAAAACGAGGACGCAGGAAGAACAAATACACACCACTGCGCCATCTCACAACTAACCTTATGAGAACGCACACCATTAGAAGGAAACCGAAAGTATCAAACTCCCCTGATCTGGTGGACCACAACCACAAAGTTTAGTCCTGAAAAGGCTAGCATGGTGCAGAAATTTGATGTGGAGGAGGGGGTGAAAAACGTCAAGTAATGTAATTTAAAAAACCTTTTTGCCGCATCTTATATATGGGACATTTCTGAGAGAGATTTGTCACTAAAATTCAAAAGAAATGATGATACCGACATTCGGAATGGCTAAAATATGGATGCTGATTACAAATAAAGAACATTCACTTCGTTGGTATGTTCTGGCTGCATGAGGTGCTTGTGGAACAAAATCTTTAAACCAATTACATCTGTGTGATTTGCCTGAACACGTTATCAAGGGCAAGAGGCAAGAATAAGTGCGAGTGTTATTTAGAAAAATGACACAACTTTCTTCTTTGTAAAGTGCAAAACAGCTGCTGAAGTTCTGAACATGCTCAGTTGATGCTTTGCGAAATTTAGCAGCGACAAAAAAAAGAAATGTTTGTATTCTTCTGCCGAGACGATCCTCATGGTCGATCGCAGGGCCTTGTCAGTAGGGTAAGAATATCGGCTTTAGAGTGTTTTGTCCAGGCTTGGTCACTCAAAAAAGGTCAGTGGGACATGTTTTTCAGGCTTTTTATTTATTCTGCAATTAGTGCCGAGTGTTGTTCTCATGTGATAACAATGAGACAAAAAAATTTAAGCAGATTTGCAATAATGGTGCCAAGCCTCAAAGAAATGATACTGAACAAACTTCCTTGTTTTTGTGTTATAAGTTTTTTTCTTCCTCTTTTTATTTTTATCTGTTATTTCTGTCTTCTTTCCTACAATTTATTTTTGTCTCTATTTTAGATTCCATTCTATTTCTCTTTTTTCAACTTTCTCCTTCACTTTTTGATTCTGTTCCTTCCTCATTCTTTTTTTGCGACACCTTTTCCTACCCACCTTTTTCCCTGTTTCTCAATCTCATTTATCTTTCCAACCCCCTTGCGCTCTATACTTTAAAAAGCTATGATAAATTTTGCTAGCGTGCCTGGATAGAGGAGTGTTTTTTTTCAGATTGTCAGTACATAGATTTGAATGGCGTCTCATTGAGATTTTTTTTTTGCCAACATTTCGTTCTCTTTGCACTCATTCTCTAGTCCATCAGTCTTAATGCATCCCATGCCACACGTATCGGCGCATGTGTTCTGGGAGCGAAGCACAGCAGGACAAAGATGAACAAGAGGCCGAAGAGAGCATGTGCCCGTTTATGATGATAGTTATTTCTGTTCTCTCATCGCAAACCAATGCTCTGCTTAAAACAGCTCCACTCTTAATATATGAAAAAGTTGTCACATGCCCAATTTTCGACCATGTTCCAAATGATCTTCCAATTTGTTCTTAAGTGTTTGTGCATCATCCGAGTATCAAAGCATTTTTTAGCAAAATAAAGGTATTTTGACCGTTTCGATCTATCCATCTATCTAGCTGCCTGCGTCTGGGTGCTTGGGTGATCACCTCCTTTACTAGTACCTACCAAAACTGGTATATAAGAGTATGAGTGTAAGACAAACATGACTGACGTGTCATGGCTTGAATGACATGAAATACCTGTCGCCTAAATCATGAAACCCTTTCCCATACACATCTGGTGCATACCCATAACCCATGAAATTTGGGCGTGTCCCACAGGTCGTAAGCCCACAGTAAGGCTTTATTCTCGAGTATCGCTAAAACAGACAGGAAATCTTACCATGATAACTTTAAAAAGCATATGTCAAAAAAAAATTCTGTTGCCTGTTTCAGTGACAATGCCGGAGAGTAAAGTAATTCTAGACCATACAGAATAAAAGTCACAGTTAAAGCCTAAAGTGAACCCAGGTATTCTGTGAAGTAGCCAATTTTTCTACCCCAGGGCCACACGACTGCTTAGAGTTGCATCCACCACGGTGGATCAGAGGCTAAGGTGCTCGTCTGCCGACCCGAAGTTCGGGAGTTTGATCTCGGCCATGGCAGTCACATCTCTACAACTTGTTACAATGCAACAAGCGAGTACGCCTACGAAGAGTTGTTATTATTATTGACAAAGTGTTAGCCACAATGAGCTGATTCAGGCAGAAACCTGGCAAGCACGAACCACACGAACATGTCTTCTTTCACACTGGCACATAGCTGGCACCGCTTTGCTCCTGTACATACTATTTGCTTTGCAAGAGGGTGCTTATTATATGAAATCGGTGCCTTGCAACGTCTCAATTCTGAAAGCTTGATTACCACGTGTATTCAACTTTAAAGGAAAGATGCGCCTTATTTTTATCGTGCTTCACATTGCTGCAGAGAGCGGGAGAAGGTGCATTGTCATTTATACTATAGTATACAATGTATTCTATGGCAGATGGATTTATTGTCCTTTTGTCTTTGAAGTAGTTTCCAATGCACCCAAAAAACACTTGTACATTTAAAGCGTCACATGTTGGATGCCTTGTCTGGAACTACATTCTTGCTATGGCAAAGGGGCTAAGAAAGCATGTGTTCCTGGAAAACAATCATGAAGTGGCTTGTAACAAGCCTCTAATCAGTGTGTCTTAATTCATATGATTACCATTTTGCACAAATCACTGGCTTTTGCCGTCTTGCTGAACGAGTTTGCAGCAACGAAGAATTTTGTAATTTGTTCAATGCATGTGTGAAAAAAGTTGGTTCATCGATCTCTTACCTGTCAGTATCAAAGTAGAACGTGACATTTTTTTGTGCCTTAAAATAAACTGATGTTCTTAATTCTGTCTCCTGTGTGGTTTTGTCGATGCGACGCATACATGTACAGTCCGTGTACAGTTCTCCCCATGTTTATGTAATGCAGCAAATAAAAACAAACTTTCTGCTGTATGGTAAACGTTCGATGAAGCAATCGCTGTGCGAATTACAACACAGGTGACAAATTGCTAGCCGTGCTTTTGCCACATACAGAATCATTTGGTTGCATCAACAAAGAAACAGATAAAAACCATTTCCAAGGTAACACACAATACAGTATTAATGCCCTGCTGAATATAAAAATTTTCTATTGGTATGACTAATTTCTCTATTCATTTTTTTATTATGTGTCTATGCTGAGCATCTTTTGATACACACTGGGGCAGAAACATCCTGCATCTTCAGCTTCAATCAAGCTCTTTTTTTTTTTTTACAGCACGGCCTGCTCTACAAGAATTATGTGCAGTAGCCTATATCAATATAGGACTGTGCTGCATTTGCCAAGACTGAATTCTGCCGTGCAGTTTCTTTATGAGAAAGAAATTAAACAGCACCATAATTAAAAGATAAGGTGAAAATGGCAGACTCATGTTGTGTCTGTTGCCTTCTCTCTAATTTATTCACAGTGCTGCGCATGATTATCCCCTAAAATAGACGTATTCAGTAGTACACCCTCAGTGTGTGCTACTAAGCACATAGTGAAAAAGTGCTCCACACAATAAATGAGGGAGTTGTTCATTTCAGAGTCTAGTATAGGAGCAGGAGCTCCACTTAAGTATGCATAGGTTCTATAACAAAACAACAACAAAAATGAGTACACCACTCCTGCAGGAAGTTAAAAACATGTCGAAAATTCCGAAGCTGAAGAAGAAAGGACAAATAATTCCAAAGATCTAGCATTCGTATGTATAGGATATCACAATCTTGGGCATTTAAAATAAAGCGATATTCATACCCTGGTTTCTTCTATGGCTTTGTTGATGCCAAGGGTGTATGCATTGTCCCTGTACTGCTGTAGCCATGTGTAAAACACAGCAAAAAAATACTTTCTTCTCTACAGTACGAGTACGTCCCAAGAACTAGTGTGGATTTAGTGGCTAATTGCTAATCGGGTTATTTTTTTGATAATTGGGTTATTAGTATCATATGTCTTTGTTTCAACAGTGAAAGAGATAGAACCAGAGACCAAAGTTACAAGCAATGTTACACACACACACACACACACACACACACACACACACACACACACACACACACACACACACACACACACACACACACACACACACACACACATACATACATACATACACACATATATATATATATATATATATATATATATATATATATATATATATATATATATATATATATATATATATAAAGCTGGACAGAAAAAATGTCTTTTAAATGCTAGGTATTTACTTGGTAAAAAACTTTCAATATACATTTCAGAAATAATCAGATTTGCAGAGAACTGCAGTAGTACTGTTTTTAATACTGCAGATGACTTCAAGTATGGTCACATATCTCTTAATGTGTACTGTGCACAAACACGTTCCACGTCACTGCACAACAAAAGTTATTGCAGTTGATGAATCTAGGGAACCAAGCTTTTGGTATTAATTGCAGCTACATAAACTGCATGCTTAGTGCATATTGGTTCTCTCGAGAGAACCCAAGATTCACTTTGCACACGAAAATATTGTTGCGCAACGAAACGAACTTGTACTGCCAATGAAACAAATTGCTGTGCAAGGAATACGTACAGGCGACAATTATAACAGCATGATGTAAAACCAATGTGACAATCACAACTGTATTAGTTATAACAGCCGAGTTTATTGTATGACTTAGCTAATTTTTATGGTTGATTTTCCCGGTGGGTATGTGTAGAGAGGTTGTGAGTGAGTCGTTGAAAGAGATTTGGTTGTATACAGTAGCGGTGATATTCCATGCTCATTCATTTCTTTTTATATGATCGATATACCCATGAAAAATTAATCGGTGCAGGCGGGGAATGTTTGAGAAACTTCTAGATTGTTTTAGACTATTGGCGTGTATGACACGTACTAGGAGTCAGGTTACTAACACATTTTTTATAACTGTGCTCCCAACGTGAGCCTCCGTGATAACGCTCGTTTCTTTAAACAGCTGATATGGCCACCTTTCTCATGAAACGGCATACGTCATAAACCCACATGACAATCGATACTGCACGAATTAGATCGTCAGATAAGAAGCGGTTCTGAATGTCTGACGAATGATGTACATGTACATCGAACTATATATAAAGCATGTGAGCTAGCTGAAGTGCGTTGGCGGGTTAGTTTGTTTATCATACTTGCATGCCCGATATCTTGAGATATAATCACGTCATGTCATCATGAATCTGGTCTCTAGAGATAATCTTGACTTTGATCTACTCGTTCGAGTCAAAATTGCGCCGTTGTGACCAGAGTTGAAAATAGTGGAAACGAAAGCATGTGCGTTACTTAGCCCTGAATTGTCAGGTTATATAATTCGTGCATTTGTGTGTGCATTCACACATGTAAAAACACATTGGGATATCAATTTGATGCGCAAGAGATGTTAACTCTTATTAGTTCACTTGCCATGAGCAACCCAAGAGGTCCAATACCTTTCGCTACATATGTAGCTAGATTTTTGACAGGCACACCTTCGATCAATGATCGTGCAGCAAGAATGTTTATTCTGTGCGGGTGTATGTGCTTGTTCTCTTCTGTCCGCATTCAATCGCACTGTTCGAACTTAGTGGGAGCTTGCGCAAGAAGCTCCTACAAGTTGTATACATCAGGGAGCGCCGCTTTCGGTATGCTCACAACAAATATGCTTTACGGCAACGCAAATATGCTTCACCGTGTGGCATTTTCGTTCTGCAGTGAAGCCAAAAAAAAAAATGCTACGTTGTCTTCGAACGCATATACGATCGGCCCTTCCCCATGTGGGGATATGTATCTGTGTAATGACCACGGTGGTATTCTATGATTGTGACAATATCTGTAGCTCTAGCTCCGTTTTCTATCTCGAGAAGGGAAGTTTATTTTGAATTTGAATTAAGAGACATTTTGCGTTTTATACACCTTTCAGTGCCTAAATAATGACTGTTATTTTATTAATTTATATGTACACCTATAACCGAGCAGGGCTGGACAGTGAGTAGATAACATTATAAAAATTCAATTGACTAAGAAGGCAAAATTTACTTTAATGGTCTGGCTGTTTATCTATCTAGCCGCCTACGTCTGGTTGCTCTCGTGATCACTCACTTAGCTTTAGTTAAACTAAATTAGTATGAGAGGGTAAGATGGTTTGACGAATATGATTGCCCGCCAGGTCATGAATAATGCCGCAATCCCATCGCCTATGTCGTCAAAGTCTTTCTTCCAGATGTGTGGCACACATATTGCAGGTATGCGGTCATGTGCCACAGGTGATGGACAGTTCGTCTATCCAAGAATGGCAAGAAATAATATTGGTAATTTTAACATGACAACGTCGAGACAAATGCCAGTGTTTATGTTTAGAGCATCAATTAGAACATCAAAGATAACATGTGTAGGAGGATAAAAAGGCGCACGCATATAGGTATGCAAAAAAAAAAAAAACTTCATAATTTCTATGTGGCAATAAAAGAGTACTCTGATAAATCGAACTGATACACACATATATGTTAACATGATATATAGATCATATATACCCGATAATTAAAATAATAAGTGCACAACACCACTGTGCTAGTGAACAAAAATTATATATGCACAATTACAAATAATCATGTATCTGTGCCATCACATGTACATTCAAAATTCATTGTGAAACATTGTGACAAGTGAACTTTTTAATAAATTCGAGCAAAATGATTTATTTTTGCGTGAATGCTGCATGCAGATGACGCATTGCTTCAGGTGCCATGTAGCCGAGAAAAGTGAATTCAAATAAATGAATGAGTGCATAGCACTCGATCAGTTTAAAACAACTAAGGCGAATATCTTTAATTTCAATCTTGGAAGTTAAGCATGTTGTGGAAGAGAACCTAAATAATCGCGGCTGCGGCTGATGCGAAATTCTAAACAAACTGCATGCATGGGCATTAATCGAAGGTGTGCTTATCAAAAGTTAAATATATATGACAAGATCGGTGTCGGACCTCTTGGATATGGCTCTTGACAAGCATGCCAATAAGAATTAACACCTCGTGCGCATCAAAGTGATATTTTCATGTGATTTTTCAAGTGTGAATCCACGTAAAGATAGTTGCATGTACAGCACTCCATCGGATTGAAACAGGACAATTTAGGGCTAAGTAACGCTTATACTTTCGTTTCCACCGCTTTCACCTCGAGTCAAATCAGTGTAATTTCGACTCTAGCCCCTAGATCAGAGTCAGCATCATCTTTGGAAACCAGATTTGTGATGATGTGACGTGGTTACTTCGAGCTATTGTCCATATAAGTATGATTAACAAACTAGCCCGCCAACGCGTCCAGTCACTGTACGATGTTTAATACAATCCCTAGTCCACAAAGTTGACTGATTGGGACCCCATGGAATGCGTGTCGTTATCGCTAAGGCTCGCGTTTAGACTGCTCGTGCCGTGGGCTCAAATAGTCAAAAACAATTTAGTAGAAGTTTTTCAAAGATTCTGGTACGGCCATGGTGGTCAAAGGTCTAAAAATGAGCGTGCCGGCTCTGGCAGCAAAAGCAATAATAAAAATTATACGATGAACTTGGTTGTTATAAACTACAGTAGTGGCTCTCACGGGGCCGGCTCCAGGATTCATAATATATTATGCAGTGAATTATGACGTGTATGCCTTGGAAGCTATGGTTGTTCAGACTTCGTTGACGCATTCACGTAAACGCCATAAATGACAAATTGACAACTTGTTTCACTTGCAGAGGGAATCTACATCTTATGTAACATACTTCTAGGCTCAAAACGAACACCCCACGGCAAGCCGTGTTTCTATGGCTGCAACAAATATTTAAACAAAACTTTATTGGCTGAATTCATTGCAATAACTTTTGCTGTGAAGTGCAGATGTGCATGTGCAATATGTAGACTGGCCGAGATATATGTGATGTACCATACTTTCAGATCATCCGCAGTACAAATTAAAAAGCGCCTATAATCGTGCAGTTCCCGAGAATCTGTTTCTGTCAAAAAGGTGTGTTTAATATTTGTCACCAATACATATATAGCACTGGAAACATTAGTTCTTTCTCTACAACTTTAGAATCGCTGACATTATTTTAAACTTTCTTGCAGGTGTTGTATACTCATTTTCTTTTTCAATGATGTAACCCATACATGCCACATGTGGTGCCTCAACTCCCATAATTCCCTGCCGTGGTGGTCTTGTGGCTAAGGCTTCTGACGCGCAGGTCGCAGGATCGAATCCCGGCTGCGGCGGCTGCATTTCTGATGGAGGCGGAAATGTTGTAGGCCCGTGTGCTCAGATTTGAGTGCACGTTATTGATTGATATGTAGGGTTTAACGTCCCAAAACTACCATACGATTATGAGAGACGCCGTAGTGGAGGGCTCCGGGAAATTTGACCACCTGGGGTTCTTTAACTTGCACCCAAATCTGAGCACACGGGCCTACAACATTTCCGCCTCCATCAGAAATTCAGCCGCCGCAGCCGGCATTCAATCCCGCGACCTGCGGGTCAGCAGCCGAGTACTTTAGCCACTAGACCACCACGGCGGGGCTGATAGCATTTTAATGAACTCCAGGTGGTCGAAATTTCCGGAGCCCTCCACTACGGCGTCTGTCATAATCATATGGTGGTTTCGGGACATTAAACCCCACATATCAATCATTCTACTCTCGTACTCTGAAATGAATGACTCTCCCAAATTTTGTGGAGCACTTGTTCAGACTGTGCATGGCAGCCCACATTGCAAGTGTACTACTGAATATAGATTTTTTAGGAAGGTATCAAACAGCACAGTAGATGAAATAAAAGGCAAAATACACATATGTTGTGTCTGTCATTTTCACCAACCTTTCCTTTATGGCACCATTAAATTTCTTCCCCATCAAGTAATGCACAACTTAATCCAGTCCAATGCTAATGCAGCCTACACACTAGTTAAATGTGCCCCGGAAAACACAGCCCTAGCTTTACACAGGATATTTTGGCACTATTTTGCATCATAAGATTGCCTGGCATAGCCACATGCTGAAGAGTGACTGGAGAAATCAGTCACAAAAAGGCATAACTATTTTGAGAGTGGTAAAGATGCAATATTGCTTCTCACCTTGGTCTCTGCTGCTTTTATATGCTTCCATGTTAACACAAACGCATAACTCTGCTCATTTTCGAGTTAGTAAAAACTTGATTGTAGTTCAGAAGTGGCAGAGGCTGGATGGGAACAGGGACCCCGATAGCTCAGCGAGGTAGCCCCACCCTGAGAACTCTTTTGCAATTTGTCACTTAATCTCTACTCCCTCCTACACGTACCTCTACCTTGAAGAAGAGAGTTTTTGTGTGTGTGTCTGTTTCATACTACATGGCTAGAGCTGCACAAGGACTATGCATGCATCCCTGGCATCAACGGAGCCAAGAGAAAACCAGGGTATAAATATAACTTTATTTTAGAGAACACAACACTGTCACACCCTATTATGAAGCTGACAGGTATGAAATAGAGCTCATTTAGCAAGAAGGCAACAGTGAAGGTACACTTGTAATTTAGAAGCATAGTAAACAAATAGTAGATTAAGACACATCGAAGGTAGGCCAGGCCTATTAGAACCCACTTTGTAGGTGACTTCCAGACACACATGTGCAATTCCAGATTATGCACCCAGGGTCTAAGGCGTTAAAGTGTGAATGCTGAAAATGAGAAATAGGCTAATGAGTCCATTAATTAAAAAAAATGGCAGATCCCACATACAGTGGGAATCGATGATATGTGAAGCACGACTGAGGTAGGTTGATATGTTGCTTAAAATCAGAATGTTACGAAACGGACATAAATTATACTCAGCATGACTTCCATGTCATGATTATTATATTTGGACATGTCTTTATTTTACCTTCATCGTCTATTCACGCCACGCGATACCAAATTTGGTATATGGGGAGCTAGCAAAACGGCCGCGAGCCAGCTATGAGCGTAGCATGTAGTGATGTTTTAGATGACATGCATATTAAGATTATTATGTTTGGATGTGTCATTTACCTTCATCATCCATTTACGTCACATAATTACCAAGTTCATTATATGTGAAGTGAGCAAAACAGCTGTGAATGCATCGAGCATGGTATGATGTCATGTTCTTACATGACATGCATGTCATGTTTATAATGTTTGCACCAGTCATATACCTTCGTCATCTATTGATGTCACGTAACACCAAATTTGGTGTATGTGAAGCCAGGGGCGGATCCAGCCACTCATTTTAGGGGGGGGGGCGGTCACCTAAAGTAACACCGCAGAGGGGGGCGTGGTGATGACTTTTTTGTTTTTACCAGCAGAAAAAGCACTTCACAGCACAAATACTGTTAATGCGGGCTCACAGTAATTTAATTCACTCATGAAATGAAAATCAAATATTCTGCATGGCAATCAAGTATTCTACCACAGAGCCACACCAGGTCTCGAAACTGCTGTGGAAATAGACACCACTAAGGCACACTGTTGCTTGAAAGGTCAATTGCAGTTGCAATGCTAACTATAGAATTTTCTAAAAATTACACATGCACTCCTATGATGCAGCTGTCATGATCAGTTCACGTTGATTGTACACCCTAAAAAAAGAGCGAGTACTCCAATTACTTACTTACTTTCGCTTACTTTCCAATTACAGAAAAAAACAAAACAGGTGCCTATTTGTTTTTTTAATGTTCAAAAGGGGTTGACACTAGTTTGTTAATTGCTTACAAGGGTGCCATTTCATGCCGGAAAATGAGGCACACGCGGGCAGGAAAACTTGCGGGGTGCAAACCGCACGTACTACATACCTATGCGTCAAACACTTGTTTATGTACAACTATCGATCGTATGATCGTATGCAGCTGTATCAGGAATAAGTAGTGCCATACAGGCTCTTTCGATTTGATTTGTGTTTCTCAAGCAGGAACAACTCATTTCTGCACTTTGCAATCACGATCAGCATCTCAATCGAAATTACATCGTGTAACACTTGCATGGCTGAACCGAGACAGAAAATCGGCCTCGCTGACCAATAAAATGGCTGCAATGCCACTCATTGATTAATTGATACATTCGATGAGCACGCGGCAAAACAGTCAAAAGCGAGTTGCCAAAGCATATGATCACAAGAACAGTGACAAACATACTTTCACGCTCGGTAAAATTTGTACAACGAACGCTGCCACCTCACACACAAATCGAATATTAGCAATCACAAAAATAACGCTGAAGCACGTAGTAACAGTGCAAATATGGTATCTAGTGCAAGGACCCTAGTGCAAGTTCAAGCGCTGTAAACACCGTCCGCGTTCGTCAAGCGCATGAGCAACGATAAGCTCAATCGCAGTGCCCACGCCCACTACAAGGACACCTCAATCAGCGCACGTCCAGCTCAACACAGATGTGTACAGCTCGCGATCGCGTACAGCTCATCCCACACACCCGTGCCACCACATGCGTAGTAGGTGTTCTGTGACCTTCCTCCGTGCGCGCCAAGAGGGGAGAGGTTCTTTGCAGCAACATTTCAAGACTAGGTAAGTTGCAAAACTGAGCGATGTTGCGCGGCGCGGCCGCTGCCAGCGACAAATGTGGCGCTGATGTCGCATCCAGATTCACTCACTGCATGCTCGCTCACAGAACACCTTGCTCGCTCGTGTCACTTCCGTAACCTCCATCGCTGTGCATGTTGCAGTGCGTCGATATCTATGGATGCTTCTTTGTGCGTGAACATTTTTGTGCTGTAGCGCGCCCTTTACTGCTTTGAATGTGTTGCATGTTCTCATCATGCCCGGATGTTGCGTTCTCGGCTGTAGAGTAGCTATGGGAAATGAGAGACACCACGACATTTCTTTTGTGCTCACGTGTACCTGAGCAGCGAGAGGTATGGTACCACGCTATAACCATCGTGCGAATAAGAAACTGCCCAGCACCTCACGTGTGTGTGATATGCACTTTCATGAGAAGGACATCCTGAAGAAGAATGGCGATTTGGGCTAGTTGGTTTGAGTTCATGATAATAAGGGTTGCAGCGCGAGCACGAATGTGCTAGAAAAAACAGACGAAAGTCGAGGTATGGAAGGTGTTGTCCTCTTTGCCTTCCATACCTCGACTTTCGTCTGTTTTTTCTAGCACATTCGTGCTCGCGCTGCAACCCTTATTATCATGAACATCCTGAAGACTTTCACTCACGTCATATGGTAAGAAGGTACAAATCGCAAGAGGAAAGTGGGACCTCGTCGAAGGATGCGTTCCACGAATATTCCCGAATTTGCCCGCTTACCTTTGTCGCGGGGCCCGCGACCAAGAAGCGAAAGCTGCCCGATAGGAGTGGGGTACTTTCTAGAATATTATCGGCGAAAACGAATAGACTATCTCCGAGCACTGAGCTCGAAGACAGTGATAAATCTCGACATGCCGTCAAGTAGTGGCGTCATTTCGCTTCAAGACATAGAAAACGTTTTTTTTTTTTTTTGGCATGCTAGTGGAACGTTAATTGTTGAGAATGGCGAGAAAAAACGTCGTGTGGTGTTTCTAGGGCTCAAAGAAAAAAAAAGAGCGCTATTTGTGGAGAAATGCGTTGTCGTCGCAGAAGACATGACAGTCACCATTAGCAGCCGTCACTATCGCTTAGCCAAGTCGTCTGGCAAAGCAGATACCATCATCCAATGAGCAGAACTTCTGGAGAACCTAGAAAAGCTGCAAGTGTGTTCATGTTGTCCCTATGCGTTAGCAGGCAGACTCGTGAGTAATGACTACGAAGTGCTCACCGATACCCCAAAGTGCGGTCTCTGCTCGAAGCTTTGGCTGCAGCTGTGTTAACAGGTTTCATTAGAGGAACTCCACTCCAGAAGAGGCAGAGGGAAGACATGCTCAACAAAATGACCGCACGCGTAGCTTTTCGACGGTCTAAGTTGCTAAAGAATGTGACTGACATGAAAAAAAAAAAAAAAGCTGACTACTTAACCAGACAAAAGCCACAAGATTGCGCCACATAGTTGTAATTTATTTTCAAGCCCGAAAAACACAGCCACAAAAGAGGATGCCAGACATTGTAATTGGGTTTTTCGCGTCTAAAAATCTATTGCGAACGTACACCAACTAGCAACTAACCTACAGACTCGTATGTTATGCTATATATATCAAGCATTGTTTATTGTGGGCAGTTTAGAAAAACATAATTATACTGTATTTGCCTTACACCACTGAATATTACGCAGTATTAAGTTTCTGCGGCAGCACAACAAATCTCGATAATAAACTGTTGGCAAAGCTCTTTCAGAACGGCCGCCACGGCGTCTTGCCACGACGACCACGCATTTTCGTCTGCTAGCGGAAGCTTGTTGCGCCGTCAGTGCCACCAAACCGGAAGCTGTCCCGGCGCCGTGTGACGAGTAGTCTGACGCGGGGAGTTTTCTAGAAACGTTGCTTTGCAGTACGTCCCACATGGGTCTCTTTTGCGCGTGCGTGGCCGTCGCCTAGCAACGGAGACGCTCTTTGCGAGCGTTGCCGAGCCGAATAGTGTTGGCCGAGCACAGGCATGTCGGGCGTGTAATAGCGCGATAGCGCCGCTTGGCCGCTGTGACTACGCTCACCACTTGTTGAGAGCAGATTCCGTGCCACTTTACCTGCGGCACGGGGCTCTATGGAGCCTGCAGTGGCGATATCACCTGAAGAAGGTGCATTAAGGAGGCACCTACGGGACTTGAAGAAGTGTGGAAACACGTGGACCGGCTATGCTGACTGCAGAGAGGCATACGAAGAGCTTTTAAGGGAACTCGCCGCTGTCAATGTGTGCTTCCAGACTGAGCACTCCGTGAAGCCAAAAGGTATGTTCATCGCAAATATGTAGCGCGTATGTGCCGCCTCAGGATGGTGCGTGATGGATGGATGGTCAAACTTTTATATTAAGAGTCCTGAGAGATGCGACTAGCGCACAGTGGGCTCTTCCCACGTTGGGACGGATGATGTAAAGATTTATTTTATCTGTGCAGGCAGGCTGATGTTCAGCACTCAACGCGGATATGTGGTCATAAATGAAGACATCCCTTTTAAGGTTGTCCAGACCACGGACAGAGGCTGCCTCTTTGGGAGAGACCTGCACAAGGTGCAGAATTCAAGAAATCGACAGGTAACATTCGCACGGACACATCCCTCGAGCCGATACGGATAGTTTAATTTGTCACATGCACTCATATCTTTTTCGCATTGAAGCGTGCAAGTATTGGTACGTCGCACGAAATCCTGCTGATGCGCATTCACAGTGACATGCCTTCACGACCACATCACTGTAGGGAAACAAAAGAGCTAACCCACGCTGATCGACATCGTTAACGTTTATTAATTATTTGGCAGATTTTACTTTTATTTAGTTATTATATAGGACATAAAAGTTTCATCTGTTTATCGACCGATTAACGTTTTCATAGCGATCGAGGTACGTATTACCAGATAATAGTGAAAAACGCTTGCCTAAAATGTGACATTCTTTGATACTGGAACCAAGTGAGCCGTATTCTAACAGCTGGACTTCCAGTGCTGTCTGTCATTGCTGAGTGCATGTAAAATTGTAACAGCGAAACTCGTACAACTGCTGCAGTTGCAGAGCGACACGAAATCCATAAATGAGGAGCACATGGGGCATCGAATAATGTTAAAGTGAACATCTTTGAAAATAATCGGTCTTTGGCAAAGAAATATCAATGCAGTTTTTTTTTTCTTTTTCGGTAATACGCCTGTTCATCAATAAAGCTAGATAAAACAGTAATTACTTAAAGGAGGGTAGTATTCAGGTTAAAATGATTAAACATACAGCCCTATTAGCATTTCTTGTGGTATGCACTTTTATGTTTGTTATAAAACCCAGGGGATTCATTTTATGGGGAGGGGACAAGGGAGGGTTAAGCCATAATGCTAATTTAAATGTGAGCCAAATACTGTGGCACCTGTACCCAAGTGGAGACGTGGAGAGCTGCTCCTAAGTGAATTTATAATGCCAAAACACAAACTACTTCCTCTAATCCATGTATGATTGCCATTATTTGTTGCATACTGATGTTCCATATCTCATTTCATGCAATAGGAGAAGCATGCCGACTGGTCAGCAGCTACCTTCCAGCGAAAAAAGGTGAAGCTACAGGGGACAAAGAAGAAGGTGTGCACTGCAACGATGCATGTGAAACAAGTGGAGTTGTATCCGGAATTCAGGGTAAACATAAAAACGAACACATATAGCCTGTTATATTACTTGTTGGCTTTAATCAATACCGAAGTTAAAATTGGAGACATCCACAAACTAGTAGTAGTTTGTGTTAAATTAGTGAAAGCAATCTGTGGCTTGAATCTGTAGCGCTGTGTGTGTGTCTCTTCCTTTGTCCTTGTGGTTGCGCGCTACACCAGTTTCATGGATCAAAACCAAATAGCCCAACAACGCGCCTTGTGGCTTGAAACATGCACCATGATATACATGTTTTTGATAATGCATGTGCATTGCACAGGTAATACTGAATTACACTTTTTGCTCCTCATTCTGTGCAGAAATGTGTCTTTTATTGATTGTGGCCAAAATGGCTGAATAAAGTTTACGAGTATGGGCACCTTTAAATTTTATGCACACCTGTTTCAATGATGCATACGTAATTTTGAAACCTAGAATAACAGAGAGCTGAGCTAGTTGGTAAGCATTCATTATAGTGGTAAGTATTCATTATATTATTGATAAGTTTGCGGTGTCCTGACTTTTTTCTTGTGTCCGTGTTTGCACGCCCTGTATTTTTGAAAATGCTGTGTGGACAATTATTCAACCTACAAGTTTTACAGCTTGAACTGTTAACTCTTTTTAAAATCACTGCATGAAACGTTATTTAGTTTGTGAATGTAAGTACTTATTTTATAAATCATTCTTTATGCCGTGAAAATCACTCTATAATCCCAAGAATGCTCGTTGAAGTGGGTTATATCTTTAACTACACTTGTTTTAACACACTAGGTCTGTGCAAGAGTTACATTTCGCAGCACAATTGCTTGCGCATGTTACTAGGACCAAGAAGCAACAAGAGTGTTGCACACACATCTTGCAATACTTCTTGAGAAACAGGTTTGTTGGTTTCGTGGGCAGTCATCACTTTATAATTCACTCGATTGGTGCGTGAATGTGCAAATTTTTTCTTGTTACTGTTGTTTGGTGTGTTTTACTTGGATCTCTATGTATTGATACTGCAATCATTGCTGCAAGGTTTTAGCACTTCATGCTACCTATGAAAGTGTCAGTCGAGCGCCATTGAAAAATTTAACTGCTCTTTAGTGTTTACAGCACTGAAGTGCAGTATTCATGGGTAAAGAATGCATGGCAGTGCATATAAAACCATTATAAAACACAGCTTTCTAATGCCTACGTGCTTCATTTGTCATGTCTTCTCTGCTTTCATATGTCAAATGCACCTCTATTTTCTACCACTGAAAGTGGTTCCCATTTTTGCAGCCAATTTTGGGAACAACCTAATTTCTTTTACGCTGTTTATCATTTGCTTTTTTCTTTTATATTTAGATCAACATCCCACAACCATGTACCAAATGGCAGCACGAAACAGCTTCAAAGGAAATGATCTCTCGACTGAGGTTGGCATTGCAAGAAGAAGCTAGTGGTAAACCTGTTCTGCACCAGCATCGCTTCTATGTCTGTATGTCCGACAGGGAAAGCCACTCTAATCATGACATTGATGCTCGCTGGGCAGGCTACGCACAGCCGATAAATTCAGAAGTGTCCAAAAAAATTTGTGAGCTTGTACAACAAGGTGTGACATCTGTAAAAACTGTTGAGAGCTGCCTAAGGTATTTTGTCTGAGATGTACTGTTCCAAACAAGCAGTGCCCCCCATCTACTTGCAGAGACTTTTACTCTACGAAGACAGACATAAAAAATCATATTCAGAGGGCACTTCGTAAGGACAGATTTAATTCACTTGATCAAGAGAATGTGGCAGTGTATATAGAACAACTGAAAAAGAAAGCACTGGAACAAGATGTTTTTTCCGAGCCTATCATGCCATGTCTCTGGAAAATGATCCTGATGGGCAAAAGAAACCGCAGGCCGAGTTACTTGATTGTGTCACTTTAGAAACTCTGGCACAGGAATGCGAGCAGACACTGCTGCTTTGCATTCAGACTGAGTTCATGAAGGAGTTGATACTTAAGTACAGTGATGTTGTCGTATGTCTTGATGCTACATACAAAACAACGGATTATGCAATTCCGCTCTTCCTTATTGTGGTGAAAACTTCAAGTTGCTATGCTGTTGCAGGTGCTTTCATTGTACAATTTGAAACAGCTCTCTGCATCGAAGAGGCACTAAACATCTTGAAGGCCTGGAATCCAACCATAAGTCCTAAGTTTTGGATGGTGGACTATAGCCAGGCAGAGATCAGTGCACTTTCTGTTGCCTTCCCGAAGAGTAGGCCAGTCTTATGTGACTTTCACCGAGAGCAGGCTTGCCACAGGTGGCTTTCGAAAAAAGAAAATGAAGTACAAGATGTTGACGATATTAAGAAAATGCTGAGGCAAGTAGCAGCCAGTACAAACGAGAGTTACTTGACCAAAGCAATTGAAGCTTTGAAGGAGTCACAACAATGGAAGGGAAACAAGAAGCTGCAAGCCCATCTAAGTAGTAAGTGGCTTTCAGTAAAAGAAATGTGGGTGAAAAAGTACAGGTTGGACCTCCCTTTTGGCACAAACAACGGAACAGAATCAAAAAACAAGGAGCTCAAGGCATACTTGGCTGGAAACAGTGGTCGCCGTAGCCTGCAAGGGCTTTTGAAAGTCTTAGTTGAAAGCTTTTTTTCGGAAAAATAGGTGCAGTTCTTGTTGTGTTCTGGGTTTTCGGTTTCGGAATGACATGCGAGGATGCCAAGGGGCGCCGCTCTGGCATCTAGGATTTCAAGGCGACTGTAAAATAAAACGAGTGTGTGTTGGGTAACCGTGGAGTGCGGTTGTTGTTCTTTCCTTCGGCGCTTCGCGCCAACCCGCGTGTTCGGGCTGGTCGGCGTCCCCGCCGGCCGCGTACGTCTCCGTCGGCCGTCTTCTTCTTCTGCTTCGTCGGGACCAGCCAGCCTCCAATACAGCAGTTCTTGCTAGCAAATCTGAGTTTTTCAACTTCATACCGCCTTTATCATCATGATGTGCACGATTTCCTCCATGGGAGGCCCCCTGTTGTAGCTGAGCATATTATGGAGCGGCTCACAAGAGCATCTGATTACAGGTCGGAGGACGTGGAAGTCGGCAGTGAGCAAGGAACATTTCGCATTCGTTCTGTCACTCAGGGTGGTGGCTTTCATGAAGTTAACTTCAGTGATCCAAGCTGTACATGCTTCGACTTCAAGAAGTCAAAATTGCCATGCAAACACTTTGCTGCCATTTTTTTGCTTGTTGATGGCTGGGGCTTTTCACGTCTACCTGTGGAATACAGGGAAGGGCCTAACATGACTGCCCATTCTGTCACAAGCTGCACATCTGCTGACACAGAAGACCCTGAAGTGCCAGCTGATCCGGTCACTGAAGAGTTTCAGTGTGGTTTGCAAAAAACATCTGAACAAAGTAGGCGCCACTTAAAATCAAAAATAAGGGCCGAAACCAATCGTCTGCTCTCTTCTCTACACTGCATTCACAGTGACACAGTGTTGCAACACTTGTTTGGCGCACTACATGAGGCGAGAATACTCGCTGAAGAAAATGTTACCACAAGCAGTGGAATCGCTGTACGAGGCTCACCAACAAAAGGGTGCTCAGGAGTGGCAGCAAAAAAAAAGAGCACAAGCATCACCAGCAACTGGAGTTGCAGTGAAGAAACTGCAGTTAGATAAGGACCGTCTGCCTCAGAAGGAGCACTGGGTCTCAAGGGGAGGGGTAGGCCGAAAAGCTGAAGTTATGAGGGAATGTTACAAGTCACTGTTCTGATTTGTAAGCCAGCAGGTGATGTTTGGTGCTTTGGAGCAAGGATACTAAAATAAAAACTGTATTTTCAATATGCACACCCCATAGCTTGTATGTCAATGAACCCTTTCTTTTAGATAGACTGATCCAATATTTTTTGCTCCTATCAGGTTGTGTAATATCTTTTGCTGGTTCATACTGCCAGAGTTTGTGAAAGGCTGCGTGCTGGCAGACTATGGTCCTTTGTTGTAGCGAGACACTTTGCATGACATCTTTTTTTTTTCGTCGCACTCTGTTAACAATGTTCTCTTATGGTGCTCTTCTTCACTGTGGTTTAGTGGAGTCTGCCACACATGCTACCAGTGTTTATTTTTAGTTCTTGTTATTAGTTCCTGAAATGATGTTTGTGCACTATTCTTTTATGACTATCCCGCCGCGGTGGTCTAGTGGCTAAGGTACTCGGCTGCTGACCCGCAGGGCGCGGGTTCGAATCCCGGCTGCGGCGGCTGCATTTCCGATGGAGGCGGAAATGTTGTAGGCCCGTGTACTCAGATTTGGGTGCACGTTAAAGAACCCCAGGTGGTCTAAATTTCCGGAGCCCTCCACTACGGCGTCTCTCATAATCATGTAGTGGTTTTGGGACGGTAAACACCACATATCAATCAATCAAATCTTTTATGACTAATATTCATTTCTGTACCACCAGTGTGTATTTACCTCATGTATGTGACTCATTACTTTTAAAATGTTATTTTTATGCTGATTGAACAATTGACATGCATTTGTAATATTGAATATGATGTATATTCTGCCTCTGATACGTCTCTTGTGGCAGCATTAATCTTGCTGCTTGGTACAGCAAGCCCTCAAACATTAGACCTTCTTCTGTGTACCGTGTTTATTAGTAAATAATTAAGTGCTAACAAAAATGAACTGTATTCTGATTTTGATGCAGCGTGGTCAGCAGTTCACATTTTATTATTCTTGCATGCCTATTACTACGACAAACAATGAGCGAAACAGCTGAAGTGTTCGTGGATTTCGTAAGAAAACAGGCGAGTTTGTCTTGGGTGTGCCAATGTTCATAAAGTGGTCAGCACGGCTGCTAATAGTGCTTTTTTTTCCAAGATATTTTGCTTCTACACGCGTGGCCGTCTTGCATGCTTAGCATTCGGTGCCCATCTACATGCCACGCAGTACATGCGCTATTTAGTGAACCCGCAACCATAGGTCGGCGTACTCACTCAGGCTCGGATCGAGCCACCAGTCTGAGTCTGTGCGAGTCCAGGTGAGTGATATTTCGGTGAGATTGAGTCCGGTTGAAGAAAATTTTCGCGAGTGTGAGTCCGAGTGTGAGTCCGAGTGTGTCCGGCTCAGAAAAATTTTGGTGAGTGTTAGTCTGAGTGAGCTCCACAATTTTTGCCGACCTATGCCCGCAGCCGCCCCAGCATCGCACTGTAGCTGAAACCCAGTATCAGCCCAGCCGGACAACGATGCGGCAAGTACCGTCATAGAGGTGTGTGCAGGGTTCCCCATCATTCAGCGCAGCCCCCCCCCCCCCCCACCCTCTTGGGTGACTTGGGGGTGAATGTATGGGGCAGATTTTGCGCCCTCCCCTCCTAGGCGACTAGGTGAGCCCCCCCCCCCATGCGCACGCCTATGAGTACCGTAATGTGTCGCCTTTCCTACTGCATAGACAGGCGACCGACATTTGCATGCGGTAGATGCCGTATTTTCGGCGTTTACCGCACGGAGGTGCTAAGATGCCCCAAATGAAATGGCCTGTACTGAAGTACAATAAAAACTCGGGCTCCCTTATGCATTTGCCTGAGACGACTGGAATGTAAAAGCCATGAAGACGATGTTCTGGATGAATTACCCGTTCAAACGCTCACCGTTAATGGGCCTAGTTGCTGCATAACTTTGCAGGTAAGAACTTCAGCACAAACGAGGACTAATTACAGAGAGATGAGACGAGCCCTGGCGCAGTGCGCGTGTTCCGTCTTGATTAGCGCTAAAGTTGTCACCTTCGAAATGTACTGAAGTAACATTTGTATTGGATGGAGGGAAGTAGCACAAGCACAGACCAGGAGCGTAGACGGGGGGGGGAGGGGGTTTACCCCCCTTCGTAATTTTTCAAGTTTGCACATGTATATATACACGCACACATACAAACGCACGCACGAACATACACGAAGTATGGTCACCCCCCCTTCCCCCAAAAAAAGAAAAAATCTTGCTACGCCCATGGCACATGCCTGCGTGCAGCGCATATAATCGCCCATCGTAGCAGCTGCACGCCCAATACTTCTTTCAAATGTGCCCGCGTGGGAGCCTTCGTCTGTTTTTCCTAATCTTCTAAGCTTGATTTGGCCTGTTGTAGAGCGACATTTTTAGTTCGGTCCTTATAGGCGTCTGCTTGTGACGCGAACAAGCAGCGCTGCCTATGGTTGCCAGGCGTGGCCACGCATGCGCAAAAGAGACCCATGTGGAACGTACTGCAAAGAGCTTCTCCCCGCCGAAAGAACCTGTGGTTGCAGCCACAGCACGCCACACGCGAAAAAAATATGCCCAGAGAACCAGATTTAATTCTACAGAAAACCTTAGGTTGCCTGACCCATCATTCTCCAAAAGTCATAGCTTTGTACGGATCCAAGCCAAGTTGGGTGTCACCGGGTCGGAGCAGTAATTTCCACATTCTTACGTGTCTGTGCCTTCGTGATGATAGTTATAGCGCGAGAACAAAAAGACGACACTTCGTGTCCTTCTTATCTCTGTTTCTTCGTTTTGTTCTCGCGCTATAACTATCGTCATGCTATACCAACTAGCCCAAGCTGCCACACTTCTAAGTGCCTTCGTATTTGGCTCCGTACGTCTTCGTCCGTAATACTCCTGTTCTGGCCTCGAACAGCAGGGAACTACCCTGATAATTATCGCAGATCTTTTGCAATTCCCTGCTTGAAAGTTCGGTAGGTCTACAGTGATGACATCGTAAACATTCCAACCTTCCACATGTCCCTCTGTTTTCTTCACCTTCGTACTGTTGCCTGTGTACTTTTTTTTTCTTTGTTGCTTTTTCCGTCCGGCAGAACTATAACCATTCCAGCCTTTGCCAGCTCAAACATTCACTTTGGAGGAGGGCGGAGGTTCATCGCAGCAGCTTCTCTCTCCATTAAACTAATGTATATAGGGTAGCGCGCCCCTCCCTTTTAGTGAGAGCGGCTGCCCCCCCCCCCCCCTCCACTTGCTGAGAAAACGGCTGAACTTATGATCATGTTCTATGGCGCGAAATTTCGCAAAACATTCGGGTTTCAGAACAGTGAAGGCAAAATAGACTTTAAACGGGTAGAAATAATCGATGTTTCCTTTAGGCTTGGTATTCGATCTGCTGTTGTCTACATGCGATTTTCGAGTTCGCTTCTTCCATTTAGTATCAACACTCTTCATGTACAAGTAGCTGAAAACTTTCCTCTCCCGTTTTTCTCAATCAATCCTCAAATTACATCTTGCTGCCAGCTTCCCTGCACTCGATGTCAATCCTATGTCACCCTATACCCTCTAATTTGGGGTGTTCCCAAAGCAAGTCTACATATGCCATGTTGTTTAATTTGCAATCTTGCTTGAACCTCTGATTTCATGCACAAGACCGCATTACCGAACGTCCAACCCGGGACTACTGACGCCTTTCCAAATCCCTCTTGCAGCGTCAGTGCCCTATTTTTTATTACAGCTGAGAGACGTGCCAGCAACAAACAGCGTCGCGGTGCATAAAATCCGGTTTCTCCGCCGCCGCTTGGGAAGGCGCCCGTTCACGACACTATAGATATAGGAAAAACCTTTCCAGGCACTATAGTTGCAGTGGTGCCAGTGCACTCTCCGCATAAAGGGAAGACCCAGAACACCTACCATATTAGCGAAGAACCAAAAAGCTGTGTCACGAATGGTGATGCTTACGACAGTTCTTTCCTACTGCATACTTGCGAGACAAAGCTCATGATGATGATATGTGGGGTTTAACGTCCTAAAACTACCGTATGATTATGAGAGGTGCAGTTGCGGAGGGCTCCGGAGATTTCAACCACCTGGGGTTCTTTAACGCGCACCCAAATCTGAGCACAAGGGCCTACAGCGTTTTCGCCTCCATCGAAAATGCAGCCGCCGCAGCCAGGGTTCGATCATCGGACCAGCGGGTCAGCAGCCGAGTACTTTAGTCGCTAGACCACCGCGATGGGGTGAGTCTTCAAAGGCTGGCCTTGAATGTTCCGAACACAGCTCCCATAAATACATGTGTGTTAGCTTGCATTTGTTTAAGAGCGGCTACTGTGAAGGGGCCACAGCCGATTTTAAATTTAAACTATTTTTGTATCGTGCAAGAGCATCAAAATTTACAGATGTAATTTCTACCAAATGGTCCACACACTATGCTTGTTTGTTGCTTGACAAAATGGCGAAGCAACGAGATGTGTGCATTTTAAAATTGTAACGTGAACAATATATTCACGCACTGCAACTTTCCTTATCAGAGTTGCTACAGCAACATTATGAAGCTTCGTAGAAAAAGATAAGATGAGCAGGTGTGGACTTGGCAAGTGACTTGCCATGGTTGTCCCAAAAATCACTGGATGGAATCTTCGTTGTGGCAACCGCATTTTGATCAAGGCAAAATACTAGAGACCTATGTGCTTAGATTAGGTGCACTTTAAAGAAACCCAGGTGGTTAAAATTTCCGGAGCCCTCCACTGCAGCCTCATAATAATATGATTTTGGGATGTGAAGCTCCCAAGAAATACTGTGGACACAAGTGAAGACACAGCAACATAAAGACAAAGACAAGTAGCTCAATTTTCTGTCATTATAAACTGAATGTTATTAATGGTAAAAATTACATGGTGATACTGCGAGGACTACATATTGTGCTCTGAATTTTTGTAGTGTGATGATGCTTTAATACACTATAATGTATAGAAAAATGAAAGACGCATAAGAAGTCTCATGTAGAATCAAAAGAGTTACGCGATGAAACTCACTGGTTTACATCGGGAAACGACTTAGATCCTTTTTATTTAGTTTTATCAAAATAGCTACGTACATATTCTTTGGCACCTCTTTGCTCTTTTTTGCAGTAACAGGCATGAACACAATAAAAAAAAAGCATTTAAGCTTTAATAAAAAATAAAGTAGAATGACTTCTCTCCCAGATCCTGCACAAAATGATAAAACATAATGCTAATACACCTCACCCATGAGTAGCACCACAAGGGCTGACCAGCCAGTAAAGGGATGAGATCCACGACCCTTGCCTGTGATGTCATCATAGTTCTCCCATATGTAATTGGACTGACGATACTCCTTTAGAATATTGCTGATGATGTTGCTTCTGAGCTCCTTGTACATTTGAAACGCTTTCTCCTGAAATGGTCCTGGAAGTTCGCTGTAGTGATGGAGTGCTTTTACTGCTAAGTAGTTAATATTTATCCAAACTGGACCTCTCCAGTACGGTGGGTCTGTATCCGTATTCTTCTGAAGGTACATGGGAGAGTCCTTGGAAAGTGACCTCAAGCCATAGTTGGTCCACAACAGAGCTGGATTTCGAAGGTCTGTCAGCAGCTTTCCCAGTGCAGGGTGGTCGGGAGTCAGCAAACGCAGGAGCAAGGGAAACAGACTAACATAGCCAAAGTGTTCCACAAACTGCAGTTGTGGTGCTTCCATTGTCAGTCGAACCTTGGGCAGTGGTGGTGCTCCTGGCGCCTGGCCTGGTGGTGGTTTCTGCTCCACCAGGCGCACCTTGTCTGTGTGGAGGCCATAGTCACAGTATCGATTTGTTTGTGAAGATAAGTGCAGTTTGTCCAGCAATGCTGTGTTACTCAACATGTGGTGTGTGGCTGTTAGGCTGCCACTGCTGGGATGATTCAGGAGGTGTGCTGCCTCAGCCAATACCCCAGATGAAAAAGCTAACCAGCAGTAAAGGTCTACATGACGCTCATCTTCAGATGGGTGCGATGCCCTCGGATAATCATCCAGTCCTGATGTCAAGGTCTTTGGGTTTAGTTCTGTGCGGCTGCTGGCATCCCTGCCTTGCCATCGATAGGAGCCAGGCAGTTTACCCACTTGTGTGCTATTCAGCCACTGGAAAAGCTTCAGAAAACGTGGAAAAGCTCGTCGAAGGAAATCTCCATGTCTGGCCAGAACATCACGCTGCCTTAGAAGGGCTTCAAGTGTAAGCAACAAGGCTGGTGGATTTGCGTTTGTGTCTCTCTGCACAACAAATTCAGCTGGAACTTGGGTGCGTGCTTCAGCACCAAGGATTTGTTCACGTGGTATCCAACCATCTACATTCATGAGGTCAAGCCAGTGGCCAAGTATGTCTTTGGAGATCTTCGGATCCCATCGCATTAGCAAAAGATTATGGAAACCTTCGTCCCAGAGGAATCCTCTAGGAAAGAAAGATCGTGATGGCACTGCAGTATAGAGAGGAGCTTTCCAGTATTCCACAGGTTCCTTGTTATGAGAAGACTGAACTAAGGAAGAGCCATAGAAATAGCCAATACCTCCCACCAAATTGCTCAAAACTTCTTTAGCAGCTTCATTATCTTCCTCACTAAAACCTTTGCTCTGCAGATTAAATAGCATGCCAAACCGTTCATCAAACTTGGCGCTATACTCAGCCAAAGATTGCTCATAAATATTTTCACTAAGTCTGTTTGGCCGGTCCTCAAAACTTCCAGACTCAAAGATTACTTCTAGTTCGTATGGAGGCATTACTGTCACTTGGGTGAGAACAAAGTTTGGAGACTTGCGTTCTCTATCCTCCGCAGAGAGGACAGTACCACGAGTGACATAAAGATCCCTCGCGCCCTTTTTACGTCTGAGAATCATCAAATTGTGGAGAACAGTTTCTTTCAGGCTTTCGAGCCCAGGTGCCAGTGTACTGAGGTAGCTATAATGCACCACATTTTGTGGGTTCCTATCATGAAATGTAGCTGTAAACTGCCCCAAATCCGAAGTTTCTCCCTGAATGTATCCAAGGCGAGACTTGCCATCAACATTTGGCCAGAGGTGTCCATGGCCATCAGTAGCAAAGTAAAACAGTAGAGACAGTGGAGCTGTAAGAACAGCGCCTGGTACCTAAAAAAAAAAAACAAAAACAGCATGTTTTCAGTCATTAGACAGTTTTAACACCCAATATTTTTTAGGATCTTACCTTCGGATTGACAGAAATTCGTGCCGTCCAATCTCCACCATTTCGGCCACCTGCTCTCTTTACGAAAGATGTTTCAATCACAAATTCCTCGTCAACTATTTGTTGCACTCCAAAGTTGACCCCATCGTGTCGTGTCCATCCATACTTCTGAAGTCTGTCCCACTGATTGCACCAATGCCTGATGGGTAAGTTTTGGTTCTTTAGCTTGTGGGAGAACCACATAAGTCCAGCCACCAACGGCTGAGGGCTACGAGTCTTCAAGCCAAAGTACAATGAACTTCTGTAGCTCCCCCAAAACCGCTCTGGAATGTCGAGCGTGGACTTGACGGTCACTTTCGGCAGGTCCACTGGTCGGATGACCCACGATTCCAAATAATGCAGGAAGTACACATAAAGTACAACAGAAACTATGAGGCAACCATTAAATGCCACAAACATAGTGAACTTGGAATCGAACCTCCGTTCTGCGCTAGCCTTTCGTACATGTGCAACTGGTGGTTTAGTCGTTGGACGTCCAGACGCAGGCCGCGTCGATTCCAGCTTTCTTTGCCGCGCCATTACGTGTGCTGCGAAAAACAAAAGGTGTTGTCAGTAAGTGCTGTACGGTCACTTTATACGAAACACAAGATCGCATGGCACAAAACATATCGGCGCTCACAGCAGGCGCCTATAAACAAGGATTGACACGTGGACACGGACGTAGTGTCACATGTACACGATCACTTGGCCCTACCAATCGTGTGTATGTGCATGTGTGTGCACTCACCGCACACCACGACGAAGTTTATGGATGAGGTCGTGGTGCGCAGTACGGTTTGAAAGGGCAATCCAAGACTAAACACGTTTCTAGATAGTGTGGACAAATCAGTTTTACGACGCGTCGTAGCACTGATTTGCTTCACTTACGCTGCTATGTTTATATCCGCAGTCCCCAGCCGTTAAAAAAAAAAAAAAAAACACACTTCAAATCGGTCAGTTCAGTGAAACACGTCTTCTCCACATTCCTACCGTTTACCCAAGCCGGTTACTACGACAACGACAAGCACGAGAACACTAAGTGCCACATCTTCGGTGTAAGATATTTGATGCATAGAGTGATGTACATATGTACATCATAGAGGAAGCCGTACATCAAGAATGCACAGCTACAGTGTACTAGAACACTTCTAGTACACTCTAGCTAACGCCTCCTAGATTTCTTGTGCCTGCCGGATTATCGGTGGTCACTTGGGGAGCGGCGGTCGTCAAAATTATGGTGGTGGCGCTATTCAAGTAGGAGTGCCTTCAAATAAGTTTTTACGTTTTTGAAGCTTATATGCAACAAAAATAACTTAAAAAGTTTTAAAAAGACGTACACGTAATTTTAATTAACCCTACGTAAGTGACGTCGTCATTCATCAAGCAACTTTTTTAATACAAGGCATCCTTTGAAAATAGTAACAAACGCCAAAATTGCCGATCTCAAAGGCCAAGTACAAAGACCCTTTTCCTACGTAGGCAGCGTTTCCGTAGATGACCGGCGTTTTGCGCTCATTCGGCAGGCACAAGAAATCTAGGAGGTGTTGCTCTAGCACAGCAAAGCGCGCGAACGCTTTGCTGCTGATGATGATGGGAACTGAAGCATGTAAATACGTTAAGCTTGCACTAAATTTTGGGATACAACATCTACAGTGCGTTGCTCTAAATTTAAAACATAGCTGCAAAGAAGAAACAAAGCCATGCATCACATAATTAATATGCAGCTTTATGCCACGTGCATGAAGCCATAGAGTTTCTCAAAAACATAATTTTGTGAGAAAATCTATGCATGCAGTTATAGAGTTTCTTACAGCAATAAACTATTATATAAAACTTTATGCATGCAGCCATGTAATCTGCTTCGTGGAGATGTGAGGGTCAAAGGTCAAAACAATTTTTTCTTCATCCATGCTTCTTGAAACTACTTGTCCATACATAAAGCAATTGCTTCCGCTTCCTTTGTAGGTCTGACGTATCCTGATCCGAAATAAGTAGGTGTTAAAAGATGTAGAAAATGTGGGTCAACTTGCGTGGTTGTGCATTGTGCCGCGCATAACTTAAGCAAATCTAAAGGAGTAAATTTCTTTTTCCTTTCTGGTCTGCTGATAAATCGGTATGACAAGCTTTGTTTATTGACCATGTAAATAAGAAAAACAAACGTCAGCTGTGCGTGAAGTGACTAATTTTGTGAAGATCCTGTGCTTCGGTAGCCTAGCCATGCTGCCTTTTATTTCTTCCTCGGACGAACGCAATCGCTACCAAGCCGTGCCGGTACCATTGCCTACTGCGAACTTGGAACCAGCCAGCATTGCGAAGTTGTGGTGTGTGCGTGTGAACCATTTGTTTTATATATTGAACGGTGATGAAAATTTGTACGCGTGCTGTGTCAGCTTCTCTCCATCCAGCCCGGATAAGCCATTCAAGATACCGCTGGATGCACCTTTGCGAGATCTATTGAGTGCTAGTAGCAATCTTGTTGTTCTTGTTTTCGATGATGGCACTGTCCGTACTTTGCGCTACAGTCGTGGCGATGGGTGGATTGACGGTATTAAGTTTCACCTGCCATTGGACACGACTTCTACTGTCGAATATACTGGCATCTGTAGTGGAAGCAATCTCTTCTGGGTTCAGCGGTCAAGCCAATTCCGCGACGAAGTGGGGTACTCGTTGTGGCAGTGCTCCGTTGCAACAGACATTGACACCCTCCCGAACGTACAGTGTCTGGCCCACAGGTTACCGCCTTTCCGTTTGCACGTGTTGCGGCATGCTGCAGTAGTTATCCCATGTCTCCCAGATCCGCCGAATATCTATCTTTCGTTTGGTTACACCCATGACTTTAAAATGGGCTCTTTGGCAAAACAGGCAGTCTTTTTAACCACGACACTGTCATCACCGTTAGACATGGCTGCTTTCTACAAAAGGCATATTCGGTTCTGGCAGGTGCAAACACACGCTGCTGTTGTCAACCACAGTTGTGTGTCCCCTTTGGCCAACTGCCTGTGTCTCCTTCTCAAGGACAACTCGGTTATCATGTTGAGCTCGTCAGGAGATGTTCTGCGGCAGACAATCCTGCAAGATGTGTCCCCTCGTGTTATGGGCTGCTGCATAATTGCATCAACTCTCTGTCTGTTTGAAGACTCTGCTGTGCAGCTCTATGATTTAACAGATGGCTCTTTGCTGGAAGAATCGAGCTTGCAGGGATCTTTCCGTGGTGTGTTGCCAAGCCTGTGGGCTTTTTGGACAACTGAAGGAGTGTATCAATTGAGTGCTTCTGGATGCACATGGCGCCAAAATAGCTGTGGTCAGTTGCAGAGTGAAGCACTTGTGTATGCTGCTTGGCATGCTGGTGCCGAGACTTCAACTGGGTTGCCAATAGAGGTGCAGGTTCGAACCAAATTGAACCGCATCTTACATCCACTTGTCGAATGCTATTCGAAGCTGCAGCAGACAAAAGTAGCTCTCACTTCCTGACCTTTTGCATTAGTGCTAACATTTCGCATTAATACATGGAAGGTTCACATAGTTTCAAGGCTTCATTGCTGGAAAGGAAAAATACTAGGCATGATTTGTACTGTTCGTGACAGTTACTCTATCCAATGCCTCCTTTACTTTTTTTAATGCCAGTGCAAACGCACGCTTATCAATGGGAGCCGGCGGTCCGCCTTAGAGCGGAAAGTGGTCGTAATGTGACGCTACATGATGGGTAGCGTCACACATGCTTCTGGGCACTTTTCCTCGAAGATTCGATACGCGTGTTTCCTACACCAATATCAGAAGTCTGTCCGATTTGTTCCTTCGTGCTCCTTCTTTGTGGGTCGAAGCAATGCCGCCACCGCATCACAGCGCATGCAGAAGCATTTCAGTGCCGCTTCGCCATTGGTTGCCCGCATAGCGCCATGAATGGTGACACGCTATCTCAAAACACCGTATCTGTTACAGAGCCAGTGTGACTGCCAATATTGTAAACATTAGGAGTGCTAGATGCTGTCCCACGGATCTGTACACAACTTAACAAAAAATGACTTCATATGATTTCCATCATGAGGAACTGCATGAGAGGTTTTCTCCATCGTGACTGCAAAGCACATGCGAAGGCTAGGCGATGGGTGAGATCAGGAAAGGGCTAGAGGATAGCGTGGTGAACAGCTGGATCGGTGCATCTGGCTGGCATTGATAAAATAGAGGAGACGCTGCTTTATCTATGCCCCTGGTTGAGTTAGATATCCAAAGCTTGTGCTCACAAGTAGCGTTGGTCAATGTCAACACATTAGCATTCTGCAATGTGCCTTTCCAGGCAAATTTAGTGGCATTTGTAATGTTTCCAGAAAATGTGCTTTGTGTGCCTGTGATGCTTTAATAGCTAGTCAAAAAAAAAAAAAAAGAAAGCTTTACAAGTACATCTTGTGCCTGTTGTCAGTGTTGCTGCTTGTTGCAAAGTGTATATTACATCAAGTAATATACACTTTGAGCACTTGTATATTGGCCTAGTCATTTTGTGCATATTGTGCCAGAAAGTAGTGTTCTTGTTAACTTCATTGGAACTGGCACTCGTGAACCAGGCTAGCAAGTACCATTGCCTGTGCTGAAGAGCCCTGGTTTTATCAAACTAAATCTTATAAATTTCGTGATATAAAGAAAATTATTGCAATTCGACTTCATCTGAGAATCAAGCTCAATGAGCTTGCAGTCTTGAAAGAATAAAATAATGTGAGCTTCCCTGTAACAAACTTACAAAAATAAGAAAGGTCACTTTAAGGTTCTTTGATATCTAGAAATATATATTGCTGAGGTATATTGTCAAATAAATTGAGGCATTCATTAATCTGTGCTTGATAATGACAGAAATGTGTCTTGGCCAGCAGGTTACTGTGAATTTTTACCTGAGTCTTAGCAGGTGGGTCCAAAAGGGGCACCTACCCCCCTCAAACCACATCGCCACTTTCCCCCACCTAAGCTGCACCAGCGCTGCCGCCCCCAAGTACGATGTAACAAGGCTTTCCACCACCCCTTGGAAAATATCCTGCCGACACTTATGAATGTATGTAACTGGTTTCATTAACCCCTTTCAGCGTCATGTACAAGCGTTTGCTTCTGCACCAGCCAGGAAATGGACTAAAAGTTGAATTGTGTCTAAGAAAAAGAAAGTAAAAATGTGTGTTGCTGGTTTAAAAAGAAAGATAGTAGATTCACAGCTGTGTATTTTTGTCTTGCAACATTAGACAAGTTGTTGGATGCTGTTGTGCTTCTAAGGCAACACGTGACTCATGTAATGGAACCGCTGCTGGCAAAACTTGCCTTTTTACTAAAAAAATAAAAACTTCTTTCTTTTCAAATGCCTTAAGTACTTGTGCAAATTAGAGTGGATTATGTTTTAGTGTCAGTTTAATCAGTACCATTAGTACTTGGCCAAGTTAATTTCAAATACCAGGCTCTAACTTTCTTTAATCAGTACTGAAAAGTAAACTGCAACAAAAATAGAAGTGTGAGGTGTTTCAAGTAACACTGTATCCACAGAAAAGCCTCTTAATCATTTCGGTGTTTAATTTGTTTGCACGCATGAGAACCAAGTTGAAGTTTCTCATGCCAAAATGGGAGAAAGTTCTGCCTTTATTAACTTCTGCAAGTGATCTAGAATACAGACCTAGTGTCACTTGAGTCAATGTGCCTGCTATTTGCTCTGTGGGGAATAAAATGTCACCTAGAGCAAAGGCAAGAAATACTTCTGGAAAAGCTTGCAGAATGCCACATCACATTCTTGGATTTTACGTAGTGTCTTCCTTGCTCTATTTTTTAGGCCTGCTGCCAGGAGTGTCTGTTTGCTACAGAAAATTCTGAATGGTGTTGATGCAATGCATGCGCATATACTGGCCTTCCAACTTTGGTAATATTTGATGATCTCTGCTGTTTGCCTAGAGCCTTTTCAGCTCAAATTAGGTGTTCTTGTAGATGACACTCAAGTATGCTGTCCTAGTGTTTCACAAAATAAATCTTGACAACAGAGAAGTCTATCTCTTTTTACTGATTTAGTTGCAGCTACTGTGTAGCATTGTGTTAGGCTGTGACTAGGAATTTACCTTTGGAGGTGCATTGCAGGGAACACTGTGAAAATTTTCTACTTCTTCGTGCAAGTGAATCAAGAGAATTCTCGCTATTTAACAGTGTAAAATTGTGAGATGTTATATTGGCATGTAGGGTGTATGCACTTGACGTCATCCCCGACAAGTGCTTGTGGCAAGGTTCTATGTTGTAGGTTTGCACAAAAAACTTGCTAAATGCGCTGTGTCGGATTCGTACGACGATTTGGATGACTAGTTCAATACAACTTAAGAAGTCTGGAGATGCTCCGACCAGACGACCAAAGCTCTTAAGCGGATCGCCTTCGTGAATAAAGAAATAGTCTTGCGCGATGCACTCGGAAATGTTCATTGAAGACGGATTTACCGGCCATCTAGCTCATGATGCCAGTCTGGAGTGCGCATACGTTGGTGCTGGCTTGTATTCGTCTGTCTTTGAAGAGGAAATGCTGCGGACCTCAACAATTGTATCTGACTGTAGAGACCTCCAAAACCACTCCTGCACACCGAAACATGGACAGCAAGACTGCGCTTATAGACAGACCTTCAAAATGACGCGACGATGGTGTTGGCGCCTTGTGGATACCCCCTATACGTATGGCATAGGAAAGTTGTCCTGAGGAGTAATATATAATGTCACTAATAATTTTGGGGTTGTCAGAATGCCTCCTGGGTATGGCCTTGGTGCAGTGCAAGGTAGCTGTGTAAACCCTTTCTTGGCATGTTCAGTTGCCTGTCAGTTTCTTTACTATCATTTATATGGTGCATTAGGTAAATGACTGTGATTGTTTGTCTGATGCCCTATGTATAGTTTTCAGAAAGAGGAAAAAAATTGACAGATGATAGGGGTGCAGTGACTGGAAAGCCAACATCATGAAAGCACTGGCTTCAACGCAAATTTCTCCACTGTTCAGCACAAGCAATACTTGGCAATCCTCTAGTTGATATATAGTTGTCTTTACACTTTTTTTTTCTTACTGCAGCTGGTTGGGTTTTCTCGATGATGCTTGCTGTAAACGTAAAGCTTCTTCAATTAACTGGGTACACTGGTAAACAAATTTTTTTTATGGAGGGGGAGACATAATTCAGCATTATTGCATAATTCCTAGCCATGCTAGCCATTATGGCAAAACACATGACATAGACATCATTAAGTGATCTCCAATCAAAACAGTGGTATATGAAATATTGGGGTTACAAGTGTGAAAACCACACTGTGATGATGCAGCACGCCACGGCGGGTAGATTAATTTAGACTGCCTGAAGCTGTGTTCACATGCACCTAAAACTGAGTATTTTAGCATTTTATGAATTTCACCACTATCAAAATGTAGTCATCGAGGCCAGAAATCGAACCCATGCTCTTGTGCATTATGCATGCAAAAAACAATCGTTACCAGAATGAATATTAAATAGGACATCTCCTCTCCAAACTTGTGAAAGCAGAGAAGGCTCCAAAAAAGATGGGGTTGCATGACTGTGTTACTATCACAGTGTAGAATTCAGTGGTGCCCGAGCTCTATTGAAATCCTAATAACTACCTATGTAAGCCAACTGCTAACCATGAATTCCAGAAATGCTTCACATACGGTGCCTTTACATCTATCTGCATTTACCAACTGCTGTATCTTTGGTGCATTATACGAAGTAGATTATGGCTCTATGCAACATATCTTAACTAGTGACGTAGTAAATTTCTTGTACCAGTCTTTCAGGCCTCTCTAGAATCCGTGATGCTTCCACCCAATAAAAAACATACACGTATTGTCCCAATAATGAAAAAGGGTTACCTTTTTACGCCTTAAATTACCGTCCGATTTCTATTTTATCGTAGTCTTGCAAAATATTTGAGCATATCATTGCAGACTACATGAGTAAATTCTTAAATGGGCATAAAATTCTAACTCCCTTTCAACATGACTTCAGGAAGGGTCTATGAACTGTCACCCAATTGAGTACAGTCATGCATTTGTTCGTTTCTGTCCCTGACAAAGGTGGCCAAATGGCCAAATTTTTAGATTTTCAAAAAGCTTTTGATGTAGTCCCTCATGACAAATTAATCTACAAATTACATATCGATAAATTTCCTGGCTTTATCCTGTCATGGATAACTGCTCACCTAATGTATCGGGAACAGCGTGTTGTGATTAACGGACAGCAATCTGATTCTTTCTCGGTGGCCTCTGGGGTCCCCCAAGAAAGTGTGCTTGGCTCTCCATTATTTCTTATTTATTGTAACGACATAGTAGATACCGTACAAGCCCCTGTCATTGTCCATCTTTTCGCAGATGACTGCATCATTTTTAATGAGATTAATACAGTTGAAGATCAGTTGTTGCTTAGTTCAGCATTAAACCATATTTTTAAGTGGAGCAATAAACGGCTGAAGTTAATGAATACAAAGAGTTACTCTTACTAACAACCTTACTTGGAGCACCCACATTCCTAACATCACCTCTTCGGCTTTCAGAAAATTGTCTTCTTTGCCACAAGCTTAAGCATGCACCCCATGATGTGAAAACTTTAGCTTATACGACTCTCATCAGACCCAAGTTAGAATAAGCCTGCATTATTTGGGATCCCTTCATCAAAAGCAGCATTGATGCTCTTGAAAGAATACAGAGAAAAGACATGAGATTCATTTTTTCTAAATGCAGCCGCAATGATGCTGTTACTAAGCTTTTACACTCCAACGGATTTCAAACTCTGAATCAGGTGTAAGATTTCCTGACTGAAGTTCCTTCGTTCTTTCTTTAGTAGTAAATTTTTAATAGATCCCAGACCTTACATAAGCTTTTCTGAAACTAGGAAAACTCGTCATTCCCACTCGCTCACTCTCCTTATCTTGCCAGAACTGAACTTTGTAAAGTATTTTTTTTCCCCTGAACTATTGAAAAATAGAACCTGATACCTTTTCATCATCTGAACTCGCCTGAATCAATACAGAATCACATCCTCACTGTTTTTAATCCTTTTCGATTTAGAGTTGTTTATCAGGCATTTTCGTTTGAGATTTTCAATTGTAAATTGTACGTTTATTTTGTACCTTGCCGCTCCTGCTTGGGCCACAGCAGTATTCACAGCAGTATGCTGTAAATAAATAAAAATAAAAACTGTTGGGACTCGTCAGGAGAATGTCCATTGCGATGGGGCCAACTTGCAGATGCTCATAGATGACAACTTTAAACAAAAAAAAAAATTTTTTTTTCAGAACGTCCGACACCGGTGCGTGCTGAGCGTTGACACCACACACCAAGGGAACCAAAAATGTCCCTTTTGCAATGTCTCAAAATCATGTTAGCACTTCTTTAAAAGGCAACAAGAAAAGTTTCTGAATAGCAAGCAACCACGAAGATACCCAAGGTGTGAAGATCCACAAGGAAAGGAGCACCAGGTGTGAACCCCGCAAAAGAAGCAATCTCAAAGTTCCTGGTAATATTTTGTGTGATCTACTTACTGTGTAACCCTCGTAGATTTCAGGACCTGAAAGTACGTGTGGTTGTGCTTGTGGTGCATTTATTTCCTTAACTTCCCCCCAAAAACTCTTGTCCGCGAGATCCCGCATTTAAATATTTTGGCATATGTAGACCCCATCTTGCTTCAATAAATCAGTTTATGGGATACTAGTAGCTTGCGATTGTTTTTACTGTTTTTATGGAATCTCAATTTGCTTTTTGTTTTTTTATTTTAAAAATCTGCCCATAGGCAAAATTTTTTATTAAAAAATACACGTGCAATGTCAACTCGTGTATAAAGTCAAGTAAAGGCTCATAAGTGGTGGTGAGGTCCACGGATCGGTCAAGGTCGGGTGGTTGGCCAGGCCTGGGGCCTGTTGCACAAAGGTGACGACGACGGCTCAGTTGTAGACCTGTGGAAGTCTCAAATACAAGTTTTTGCTCTCTAATAATGAGCAACTGATTCAACTTGTCCCCAAATAGCCATTATTGCATTAACATTTATTACATTAATATTTGTTTAATTTATTCATGAAACAATAACCAATAAATTGGTTATTATTATTGTAAATAACAACAACCAAGAATGGCTGCATTCAAACATGTATTGGAAAGGGTGGTACAAGCACTAGTTGTTTGTGGAACACGTTTCAACATACTTTTTTCCTAGGTGTGTTCTGTTTTTCTTTTGGAGTTCTTGGTAAAGTGGCACACTTGAATTGGTATGTGGCCTTTTTAAAAACAATTTTCTGTACATCATACATACAGTGGATGCCATGCCAACATTATACTTAGTTCAGGGTATTTTCTTGGTTGGATGTTTCCATTCTCAGTGGTGCTTCAATTCTTGTAATCTTTCCAAAAAATCTGAGGAAAATTTTCCAAGTTTAGTATTATTTTTGAGAAGCTTTATTCAAAATATGCTTATAAAAAAATGCTGCATCCTTTAAAAAAGTGTACACATTGAATAGAAAAGCTGTTTTTCACAAAAAATATTTTCTCGTAATGTATGGGAGCCCTAAAAAAATACCTCTCAGCGAAGTGCAGCAAAAGAAATTAAACTGCATATTGATATGCCCATTTGCCTAAACTCAGCTGGAGGTAATGGAATGAGCACATGGATGTGTGATTTGTTCATGCTGGATTAAGCGATTGGCACTGGCATGAATGAGTAGGGGTAGTTGTTGGGAATAATGATAGAAATCGGTAGGACAAGTGCATGGCAGAAGGGTTTTTTTTTTTTCACTAGTGACATTAATTTCTGAATATTATTTTCCATGCACTACTTTATAATAAAATGAAAGTTGCTTTGACTAGTGACATTATGACAAAATAGCTACATTCAAATGGTTATCTGCATGCAGTTCCTTTCACTATCATTGTGTCTTGTGCCAAAAATGTTCTCATGATTGATTCTGTGACTATAAAGTGTATTTATCAGCCTGTGTTATGCAACCAAACTGCACTAATTTTTAAAAACATTTTTATTGTAGTTAGCTACTTCACAGTCAAGATTTTTTATAGTACAAAATCACCCAGAAGATTTTAAATGTGTTTTTTCTTGCTGTGGACAAATTATTTCTTGCCGAATCTGCCCATAATGTGCACCTTCCATAATAATGAGTTTTCATAAAAGGTACGCAAACTGTATTCAACAACATTGTTATGTGTACTTTTATGTTAAAGAGACTAGAGTGTGCAAACATAGACACAAGATACATTTTGAGACACCACGAATTCCGACCAATAATTGAAAAAGGTGCACAGTGGCGGAAAAGAAGGTGCACGCGAAAGCTTATCTGCACATGCCCAGGCACAATGTGATACTTATCAATCTGGCATGCGAGGTGGTTTATGTGAGAGATAACTGCTCAGGCACATTCTTTCTTTTTTATGCAATTTAATCTACAGTGAAATCCTTTTTTTGCAGTGAACAATAAGCTGTTAGCCTGTCTCAATAACCATGGAGAAGACAGCGGCTGACACATTTGATACATTTGTAATGGTCCGAAGAACACTTTTCAACAATAAGCAGTTAGAGCAACACCTACTGTTCAAGTCAACTTTATTAATTCAACAAGGAACAAATATTTCTTCAGACAGTTATGTACATTTATAATACAAGGCAGAAATGGCCCACACTCAAAGACCACAACAGAGAACCGCAAAAGCACTGGTAAAGGCTGTAACAGTCCAGATAGAGCCATGTTGCAAGGTTCGAGAACCTGCAAGAAATAAAGTACCCCATATGATAAGGAGACATTAGCATAGCTTTGAAGACACTGAGAATTTTTTTTTTCAATCAAAGTATCTCATGCATACACTCAATATTGCATGAAGTTGACTAAGCTCATCACTAGAGACCGGATTATAGGCAAATGCCTATTTGGTTCCTTGCATTCCTATCGTGCCATTTTAATGTATGAGCATGAATGAGAGGTTAAGAAGGGCTTTTATAGTGTTTTTATAGTGTCTATGAATGCCTATTTCAGGGGTTCGAGCCTAAATGCCTATAAGTGCTTATGTTCCAAATCAGCGCCTATATGAGCATTACTTAAGCCTAAATTTTGTTTTTGAGCGTGATTTGCAATTGTTATTCATGTAAAAGTCAACATTGATTATTCCAAACACTATGAGGTTCAACAAAGTCCTCTAGTTCTAGCAACTTCCGCAAAACAACCGCTAATCGCAGTGAAATGACACTCGCTGGCCACCATACGTGAGTGATTAGAGGAGGAGCAAGAGAAGTGCAAACACGCTATTTCTCAGCCCTAAGTGGAAGCAGCATCTGCAGGGGAATGAGGAGAGAGAATTAAAAATAGGAATAAGAGTGACGTCCACGGTCAAGGCCGTAATCTACACGGAGCTGTCCAGTGTCCTGAAGGAACTGAAGAAGAGCAGCTTTTTCGATGCATCCGCGGCAAGGTGCAGAACGAATAAAAAACCAAGGAGGGCCACTCACGGAATGCTCATGTTGATTCAGTGGTGACGTAGTCCGCCAAATTGTTGTACTTAATACAGCGAATTCTGATACAGGCGCCGGCATGTTTACAATCAACGGTGTATTTAGCATACATTTTCCTTATGCCTGAATACGCTTGTGCCGTATGAGATCCCTTGGCATATGTCTTCAAGTGACAAACATAAAAAAATACAGAACAGGGCCGCAATGTTTGCCCTGAGCCATTACACAAAACAATGACAGCTGCACTAATATGAAAAATGAACTACGATGGGAAGTGCTATCATTACGCCGAATTAAACTGTGGTTAAAGCTGCTATGTCTAGCATTTCATGGTAAAACACGTATTCAAAAATGATTGTACCTAAGCAGGCCTCTTCGAGCGATGGTAATTGTTTTCAGGTTCTAGAATATTGTATGGTATCTAATTTTTATATCAATTTGTTTTTGCTAGTTTTGTGGCTGAATGAAATGGCTTTTAAAGAGAACAAGTGAGCTGTATCAGTGAAGGCGTGTTCTTTTTGACCTTGTAACCCACCTTTTGCAGCGGCTTCGGGTAAAGAATGTGATGTGCACAAAGCTTTTGTTTTGCTTGTAATTTACTTTTTTAAGCACCCCTCACTAGGTGACATAAGTGATAGTTAGACACTAGAAGTTCTTGCATGCCCAATGAAAAGCGTTCAACCACGGTGATTTTTCAAATTGGTTTGCTACGAGCCACTAAACCATGATGCAAGGACGCAAGCTTGAATCCCTTGTCTCTCGCCCCATGTAGCCATCACGAGCTTAATTCCTTCCTTGCTTTCCTCGCTATCGGGGATGGAGGATCACATGATGCATTCCACCAAGAACATCATGTGTAAGTAAGGTCACGCGCGATGACGTGCTCCAGCCTGTTCATGCTCGTACGCCATCGATGTTGTGTTGCTCCGACGTTCTCTGTTGTGTATTACCTGCTTCTGTGAGATGAATCAGTCAGTGGGTGTACTTTTGGAGAGGCTGGGATGCATCATGTATACACAGCGATACACAACGCCGCTTTGCTGAAACTGCGGTCAGAGACGACGCACCAAACACAAGCTAAGCATTGTCAGAGTTAGTGAAGACACGATTCAGGAAGGACGAGAGTACGAACGCAAGAGAAATGGGGTAGTAGCAGTAGTAGTATAAAATAGTAGAAGTAGTAGTGGTAGTATGTGCGAGTTACGTGACAAAAAGACGTTATGATTATGAGGGATGCCGTAGTGGAGGTCTCCGAAAATTTTGACTATCTGGCATTTTTTTTAATGTGCACTGACATCGCGCAGTACGCCGGCATCTACCTTTATGCCTTTATCTATAGATGCGACAGCCGCGGCCGGAATAGAACTCGCGACATTCACGTCAGCAGTGGAGCACCCTAGCCTCTGGTCCACCAAGGTGGACGTGAAATGGGGGCTGATCAGTGTAGAGATTTTTGCGGCCATTGAAAACAAAAATAAAAATAACAACCTAACAGTCCGTTTGCACATTTTATCATTTTATTTTTTTCAGCTTTCATTCATTGTACTTTTGAAAGCACAGAGCAAAGATGCAAGGGGAAGAAAGACATAGACGCAAACAGCGCTGTCTTTCTTTTTCCACTGTCTTTGCGCTTCCCTTTCAAAATGATATGACGCAGCTAGCCCAAACCAAAGTACTGCTCATTCATGCTACACAACAGAACACACAAATTGCACATGCCAACTAGAATAATTAGCATACAACACTCTTAATGAGGTACCGTTTAAAATACAGGATATAATCAAGAGACGGGACACATTTATCGTCTCTTTTTTTATATAGCTAGCATTTAACCAAGATCTGATAAAGAGTGTACGGTGAGCAACGTCAGAGCCCGAATGTCAACGTAAAGGAGCGACGTAAAAGCAGGACTATTTCTTGCTGTATGTCATTCCATCCAAATTGGTGCACATGCCCGTGAGAAGGGCAAGTGGCATTCAGTAGAAATTTAGCGTTTTTCCGCAACACGTCACTTTCCAAATCTTAACAAGTATGATTCTGAGTGCCCAGTGCATTCATTACGCTCGTCAGCTTGAAATGCCCGAACCTAGTGAGGGGCGCTCTAATGTGTTCCCCGACAGAGGAGAAATTACGCGATTAGACCTGGCATCCCTTCCTTCTGGGGTATCAGTGGTCTGGTTATTTCCTCCTTCGCTGCTCTTCCTAGCCACGATGAAACGAAATAGACCCAGGAGAGTGGTGATTTGACGGTGGACACTTGACTCACAATGATGGACAATAAATCGACATTCCGTAATCTGCGAATCGTGCGGGAAATGCATGCCTATGTTCAGCCGTTGGTGCCTTTGTGCTACCTTAAACATTAACATTTTTTTTTGCTTATTGTCATAGGTACAAGTCACCAATGTCTTCGTTTTAAAATATTTCAATTTTTGTGGAAATTTATTGTGCCTATATTTATGATTTTAAAGGCCTAAAACATAGATTTACCGGCCTGTCTTTGGTGCCTAAAACACACTTTTTTAGTGCCTGAAAATCAGGCCTGTACTCATCACAGTCACATTCTTGTGGTTTACAAGACAATTGTAGTTTTCAATTCATGCAAATGCAACAATTCTAGTCAATACGAATGAATGGAAATACATCTGTCCTCTTACTTTTAAAAAACATGGCTGTGCCATTTTTAACAAATTAAAATGAACAAAATCTTGATATAATAGCAGACTGACATATTGACAACTACACTGAAAACAAGATTTGAATAAACAAGCATATCTAGGATTTGCAAATTTGGTGAATGACTCCGTGGTATGAATTGTAAATAACGATTTCACAGCGTCACACTAATCAATGTAACTGCTAGACACAAAAAGGTGTACTTTCACACACACACATGCACGCGCACGCACACACACACACGCACACACACACACACATACACACACACACACACACACAGGGTGTTTCAAGAAATGTGTCGAATATTCCTAAATAATCTGGAAAAGACGCTATTTGCTCGTTGTCTTCACAGTTGCTTTTTCTATAGTGACAGGCATCTTAAGAGGGTTGAAAGTATTATTTGGAATGGCAATTTAATTACCATTTCAAATTTTAATTTTTCTAATTAAGTTAGGGAAGTTAAAATCTTTAATTTTTTTAATTAGTGGAGTTAGGAAGTTACGCCAAATGGAAAAATTGAAGTCCTTCATGCGAAAAACCGATTGCCGCTTTGAGATTTCGGAAAAGTGGCCTCTGCTAATAACTGCGAAATAATAAAGTTATATCCAAGTCTGCGGCGAAATCAAAACCGAAATTCGAAAGCGCAACTGAAATGAGGGAGCGTTATTATATCAACCATCAAACGACATCGTCGTGTGGGTGTGTGGGCTACGCTTGAAGTTACGTTGTCAAAGGGGGAATAACTGCACCCCGGTAATTGCTGTTTTGAACAGTGACATCATTGTAGTCGTCTGCTTGTTGCGCTCTTCGGTCAGTTGGTTTCGGTTTCGCCACAGAATATAGAATTTTAATAATTTGTTGTTATTACTAGAAGCGGCTTTTCTGAAATCTTAAAGCGACAATGAGTTTTTCGCATCAAGGACTTCAATTCTTCTATTTGATGTAACTGCCAAACTCTACTAATTAAAATGTTAATTTAACTTTCCTAATTACTGTTCCGAATGATCACTCCAATCTTATTTTAATGCCTGCCGCTACAGAAAAATCAACTAGCAAATAGTGTCAATTGCTGATTTTTAAAGAATATTGGGCACAGTTCTTGTGACTACCAACACACACACACACACACACACACACACACACACACACACACACACATATATATATATATATATTGCCACCCACACCTAGTGGGTCAACTGCAAGAGCGGCTCTCAATCTAGAGGAAAAAAAGAAGATCGAGTGCTTCTTCTCGACTCGAGAGCCAGCCACGACTGACGCATCGTCCCAGAGCTAGCTACTCGGTGGTTTAATAAACCCCCAGTACTTGGGACTGAATCGTGACAAATTGGTGGAAGTTGCTGGGTAGTCTCACGGATGCTGCAGACCCCCCCAGGAAGCCGTAGTACAAGTACAGTGCCAGTCAATACTCCCGTGCATCTGACAAGCCGCCGAATCAGGGGATTGCCTCCGGAAGTTGACGATACTGCTCCCACCACGTCAACAAACATGACCAGCGCATCGGTGCAAACCTTGCCAACCGGCACGGGAAGCACGTCGTCGAACCCCTATATGTAGGAAAGCCCACGGGCACCGGCGACGTTCCATAGTACGGAGCGCGAGGACATTGAGAACTGGTTGGCAGACTTCAAGCACGTAGCCACCTTGAATCAGTGAGATGATGCGGTGAAACTGGGTCGTGTCTACTTCTATCTCGAAGACTGGGCACGTACGTGGTATCAAAATCGAGAGGAGCAGCTGTCGACGTGGCCCGAATTCTCTCGTAGACTTCTGCAGACATATGCCGGCGCTTATCGCCAAAAAAAATCTGAACGAGCTATTCTGGCCCGCGTCCAGTCGCCAAACGAAACTGTGACCCTCCTCGAAAGTCTGATGTTTGGCGCACACCCGATCACCGGCCTCTATGCTTTCACTGCGGAGAAGCTGATCACTTGTACCGCCAGTGCCCATATCGCTGTCTTGGGCTTCGCGGCTTTTCTGCGTACTCGCCGCCACCCCGTTACCGCCAGAGAACACGCGACATCGAAAACTACCACTCCCAGCAGCATGCACCACCGTCTGCAGGGCGCCAGTCACGCTTGCCATCACCGAGGCGATTTTCATCAACGCCCCAGCGATATTCTACCGCACAATCTCCCAGCCCCCGCCGGGAAAACTAGCCGAAGCAACCTCTGGGGGCAGGGTCGCTGAACGTTGAAGCGCTGAAGACCTCCTATTGACGTAGAACCGTACAGAAACTGGTCCAACATCACCTGCTGCTGCAAAGGATAGCCGGCTTTCACTCGACATAGCAGTGACAATTGATGGTTGTGTAGTTATAGCGTTAGTGGACACCAGCGCAGACTATTTCATACTGAGCGGGAAACTGACAACGCAGCTGAAGAAAATATTCACGTCATGGCATAACTTGCAGATTCGGACAGCTGGTGGCCATGTCGTTACTCCACTGGCCGCCTGCACAACCAGAGTACAGATTCAAGGGTATACATTCGTAGCAAGCTGCCTTGTTCTACGTGAATGCTCCCGTGACGTCATTCTGGGAGTTGACTTTCTACAGGAAAATGGACCTATCATTGATCTGAAAGAGTGCCGCGTCACGTTCTCAGCCCAGCGAGCAATCAACGTGCAGGATGACGGAAGGCGTGTCGACGTACTCCGTATTTCTGAACAGTGCGTGACGCTTCCTCCCCGAGCAGTGTTCTAGTCGACTTAACATGCTGTGGTTTGAGCGATGGCGCTGTGGTGGCTGAGACAAATTTAGAACACCTCCTGCAGCAAGGCATCTGTGTAGCTAAAAGTGTAATACACGTTCGTGATGGCCGATCTGAATTGCTCGTTACCAACTTTAGCTACGAGCACCGACACCTTTTCCATGGCACTTCGATAGCGTTTGCCCATGAAGTAGCAAACGTAACCAACTGTCTCACGTCAGAAGTAGTGGATAACGCAGACACGTCAATGAGCAACATTGACATCAATCCTTATCTGCACACCGATAACCAGACTGCGCTGCGAGCGCTCTTGTTCGAGTTCAGGTTTTGCTTCGCAAGTTGCTCAAAGATTCGCCAAACGTAACCAACTGTCTCACGTCAGAAGTAGTCGATAACGCAGACACGTCAATGAGCAACATTGACATCAATCCTTATCTGCACACCGATAACCAGACTGCGCTGCGAGCGCTCTTGTTCGAGTTCAGGTCTTGCTTCGCAAGTTGCTCAAAGATTCGCCAGACGTCCATCACTCAACACAGGATCATCACGTACGAGGACGCATGCCCAATACACCAGCACCTCTAAAACGTGTCGGCTAAAAAACGTGAAGCGATACGTACGCAAGTCCGTGAGATGCTTGACGATGGCGTTATCGAACCATCCAACAGTCCGTGGTCATCTCCAGTCAAAAAGAAGGACGGGTCGCTATGCTTCTGCGTCGACTACTGAAAGCTTCACAACGTGACTAAAAAGTATGTGTACCTGCTGCCGGGTATCGACAATTTGCTGGATAGACTTCGTCGTGCCCATTATTTCACTTCTCTCGATCTGAAAAGCGGGTATTGGCAAATCGAGATAGATCAGCGAGACCGCGAGAAGACAGCCTTCGTGACTCCAAATGGCCTATACCAATTTCGAGTACTCCCTTTCGGCTTGTGTTCAGCGCCGGCAACTTTCCAGCGAATGATGGACACTGTCTTCACAGAGCTCAAGTGGCAGACTTGTCTTGTCTACCTTGATGATGTGGTGGTCTTCTCTGCCACGTTCGAGCAGCACCTTCACCGCCTGCGCAGCGTGCTGGAGGCTATCCGATCGGCGGAGCTCACACTAAAGCCACAGAAGTGCCACTTCGGCTATGAAGAACTAAAATTGCTTGGACATGTAGTTAGCGTCGAAGGAGTCCGGCCCGATCCAGACAAGCTTGCCGCTGCTGCCGAATTACCAGCTCCTGTCGATAAGAAAGCCACCCGGCGCTTCCTTTGTTTGTGCGCCTACTATCGCCGGTTCATTCATGGCTTTTCACAGATAGCAGAACCTCTGACTCATCTCACAAGGGACGACACGCCGTTTGTCTGGGAAAACGAGCAACAGGCAGCTTTTTATGAACTGCGACAGCGCATGCAATCAGCGCCCATTCTCGCTCATTTCGACGATGATGTTGACACGGAGGTTCATACTGACGCTAGTAACGTTGGGCTCGGTGCAGTGCTCGTTTAGCGTCAAGAGGACATCGAAAGAGTGATAGCCTACGCCAGCCGCTCTCTATCCCGTGCCGAGGCGAATTATTCCACTAGGGAGAAAGAGTGCCTCGCAGTTGTCTGGGCAATCACCAAGTTTCGCCCGTACCTTTATGGTCGTCCCTTCAAGATAGTGACGGTCCACCACGCCCTCTGTTGGTTGGCAAGCCTGCGCGACCCTTCAGGACGGCTAGCACGGTGGAGCTTGCGGCTACAGGAATTTGACGTCACCATCGTCAAAGTCTGGCCGTAAACATGAAGTCTGGCCGTAAACATGAAGATGCTGACACACTGTCACGCGCACCCCTTCATGTCGTCAGTCAGGAATTAGAGGAAGACGAAGGCTTCCTGGGCGCCATTAGCTCATCAGACTTGAGCAAACGGCAGCAAGATGACGCAGAGATTCGTCCAATTATTGATCATTTAGAGGGCCAGGGCACAATCATACCACGTCATTTATTCCGCTCATTGACGTCGTTCTGCCTTCGAGACAGTGTGCTGTACAAGAAGAATGCTCGTTCGAACAACCGTGCCTACCTTCTGGTGGTTCCTCGAGACATGTGATACGTCCTCTTCGCTTGCCATGACGAACCCACATCCGGTCATCTGGGCTACTCACGGACACTTGCCAGAGTGAGCGAGAGGTACTATTGGCCAGGACTTGCGGCGAGCGTAAAGAAGTACGTCAAGAGCTGTCAGAAATGTCAGCGTCGAAAGCAACCATCTTTTAAGCCAGCTGGTTTGCTTCAGCCCATTGAAGCACCTTGCACGCCGTTTGACCAAGTCGGTATGGACATTCTCAAGCAATTTCCCCTGTCTGCGGACAGCAAAAAATGGGTGATCGTCGCGACCGACTATTTGACACGCTGCGCTGAGATGCAGGTGATCCCACGAGCCACGGCTTCTGAGGTAGCACAATTTTTCATGCGCCACATCGTGTTACGACACGGTGCTCCTTCCAGTATAATAAGGGGCAGAGGGACGGCATTCACGGCGCAGCTTATGGACGAAGTTTTCAAACTGAGCAACTCCAGACACTGAAAAACAACTGTGTACCGCCCGCAAACTAACGGACTTATCGAGCGACTGAATGAGACCATCGCAGACATGATCTCAATGTATATAGACAAACAGCACAAAACATGGGACCGGATCTTACCTTACATGACCTTCGCGTATAATACCACCGTGCAAAAGACCACGCGGTTCACACCATTCCGGCTTCTCTACGGCCGCGAAGTGCAGACCATGCTGGACTCTATGCTACCGTGTCAAGACAAAGACGAGTTGGCAACTGACGCTGAAGAATTTGCAGAGCGTGCTGAGGAAGCCCGGCAGCTCGCGCGACTACACATGGGCCAACAACACCCACCACAGAGAAGTGTTTCACAACACCCGAGACCAAGTTTGGGTGTGGACGCGCGTCCGCCGCCGTGGCCTCATTGAAAAGTTACTGAGCCGGTACTTTGGCCCATATAAAGTGTTACGCCGCGTCAGTGACGTGAACTACAAAGTGGTTCCGGACTCAGCATCGCAGGTACGGAGCAGGACACGACCGAGGCCGGACGTCGTTCATGTGTTGCGCATGAAACCATTTATTGCGCATTGTTCATAACTTTTTCTTTGCTGTACACTGTTTTTTGTGATATTTATTTATTTTTGTGAACTTCCTTCTTCGTTCATTGATATTTACTATTTGGCACGCTCTTTAATTTTTACTTTTACTTTATTCGAATTTCTAATTTCTTTTTTTTTTTTCACGTGCCTATGTCGTAACATCATGGTGATGCTATGTACTTTTCTTTCCCTCTTTTGGGACGTAATAAACAGTCAGTGTAAGTGGTGGACTTTTTGCAGGTTCTTTTGAGCTAAAGCTCTGGCAAATAGTTTGGAGAACCTGATAAACTGCCATATAAACAAATACCTTGGTGACAAGATACAACAGCCCAGATTGTCCATTTGAAGCAGAGGTAGTAAAACTAACGCCTCCTTGCTTTGGCTATTTGTGCGTGCTACCATTTTATTTGAATGGAGAGAAGATTAATGTTAGCCAGAGTGGATGGTATGACAACACAAGTCTGCCTACACACAGGATGATTGGTATTTTGTAAGACCCAAGAAATTGTTTTGGCGAGCTGAAAGAGTTCACTTAGTGAGTCTTACCAGCAGTCATATGCTCACGGTGTCATTAAGAGTTGTCAGCGATTCGGCGGTACTTAATAACGAGATTACTAATGCAAACACTAATTCCAAGTTACCTTGTGAGCTGCACAGGAGACCATGTGCTGTTAAGAAAATTTGCCTCCTTCAGCAAGCTTAGAGGAATATGCAAACCGTACAATCAATTTTCTCTTCAACTGTGACTGTATATGCTCATATCTGGTCACTGTCTAAAAATAAATCATTAGCCTTCAAGAGAAAACATACCAAAAGAGCCTGCCCATGCTCGCGGCGGGACAATGTCAATGAGCCGTTCTGCACTGCTAGAGTACTCTTCACCAATGTATGCTTGGCACCTCAGCATGAGTGATTTGTTACTTGTGAGTGTAGGCTCCGCTGGCAACTCGAGTCTGGCCATTGCATAAAAGGTGCCTTTTCCTGTTGGAATTTCAGCTCGGTCTGTCACATTTTCATCCACCTGGAGGGAAAACGTTCTTGTCAATTTAGATTTGCAACTTCCCTTGAAATTATAAAATTACTGCACACAGCACACACTACATATGTGATACCAGAGAACATATCTAGAAATGGCCTCTTAAAAAAGTTGAAGAAAGAAAAGAAAAAAAAACATTCTTTTTTATGGCAATCTATGAAAGACAAAGCTTGAAGTGAGATGACTAGAAGAGTCCACGAAGATCTTAAGTTTTTTACCACAACGAAATAATACAAATGATAAAAGTGAAGCAATGAAATCATAAATTGAACAAACTTTTATGGCAAGAGCTTTTTAAAAATGATGTTAGATATGTCCACTCTAAGAGGTTATGAAGTGTTTCACTATTAATCAATACATTCTCGTGCACTTATTTAGGTTTCTAAAATTCAGGTATCTAAAGTGTTTTGGAAAGTTTAAATAACTTCTAAGAAGCTTCATCGCCTTGAGTCTTTTAAGACTGAAGCCTGTGCATTTCATCATGTTTAGCAATGTATTATTCACAAATAACAGCCTGGAAGCTGAAAAAATGACTGGTACTGCATTACATGATGTGTAGTGCAAATAGGGCATGCCAAGCATCTTCTCTGCCATTTTGTGTGCCCCGTTTGCGCTGACCATTCGATAATGTGTCTCAGGTTTAATCATTCTGAAAATGAGGCATTTATCTTTTTCCAATTCCGTGTGGTTGTATAACTGATTGACACGAGCATTAGACGCAGATGTAATTTATTCCCAAAAAAATTGTAGCAGAGCGGACAAACATGAATGGCTGAAGGGACGAAGGTGTCTTTTTCCGCGCTGCTAAAATTTTTTGTGCCAATAAGGTTGAAAGTTCGTACAACATCAGACTCCCCTGTATAGTATACAAAAAGTGACACACCCACACTGCAATGATGCACTTCCAATTAAATGCACAGCATGCTCCCAGTACACTCACATTTCAGCTAAGCAGCTGTCATTTAGTGCTTAAATCATCCACCTTATAAATGGGTGGACCCAATTTTGAATCCCATTTGGGGCAGCTGCCATTACAGGTATTTTATAATCATACAATTGAATAAAAATTATCAGTGTTGACTTGGTTTCTTGTAATTGTGTTAAGAATATAATAAATGCTCCAAAAACTTTCCTTAAAAAGTTTTTAGACCACTCATAATGTGGCATTAGCACAGTTAAGGGAATCAGGGTAAATTTAAGGGCTCATATTTTTTTGTTAGACATAACAGACAGCAACTGTTAGTTCTAATTAATATTAGCATAGTTAGAAGATTTCAAAAGAAATGTACATCCAGATAATGTATAAACTGAAACTCTATTTAGATGTCTTGCTTGACTTTCAGGACACATTTTATACATTGTTTGGCTCTAATTGTTTTGCATTGCAATGCATCTTTTACTGTACATCAACACACGTTCTGTTTTCTGCGGATAACATGAAATGCTTAGCTATACTTTAGCTGGTGTTCTCTCACAAACAGGCAACCACTGTCTAAGTGCCTGCCGTATGATCGTAGCATTGTAGAGTAAGTTGGCAAAACATTGAATTTTAAATGCCAATGAAGGCCAGAATGGTGATTCCGTTCCATAGACTAACATTACGTTGCAGCAACATGAACAACAAGTGCCCTGCTTGGTCTCTGTTACATTTGCAGTGCGCCAAAACTGAGGCAGTGTGTCAGACTTACCCGACTGCCATTGACGTACCACGTCAGGATGGGAGCAGGCTTTGATGGACCATTAGAACAGGTAACATTGATAGCATCCCCAATCTTGTAGGCCGTTTGAAGATTCTGAATTTCTGGGTCATTACTTGGGAGAGCTTAAAGGAAAAAAGTACTGTCTTGTATAATTGTGCAAAATTCTTCCAGTTCTATTATCTTCCTGTCATTCCTCTGTTTTCTTTTTATCTCTGTTGCATAAACTTATCCCTGTATGATACTTGTCAACAAGTACATATTCACATACATACTCTAGCAACAGAGCCAGGGGCACACCTGGACACACCTAGTTTGTCAAAGCAACTCACCATATACTTGGAGTTTCTTTTCAGACACCTTGGTACGATAACTTGGCAGCTTCACCTTGCAGGTGTAGGTACCTTCAGTGGCAAGTTCAGAATGGCTTAGGTAGACATGGCCTCTATACGAAACATTCTCCTGAGGAAATATTGAGGAAAGTTTTCTTTGCAGTTCCACAGCAGACAAGCTATCTAACTACGAAAGTAAAGGAACAAGAAAACCTTTATTGTATCTCAGCCTCCTCCATGTATATTATAAAAAGATAAGTGGCACTGTTGCTGTTTCATTAAATTTCAAGTATTAGAGCCACTCTCAATACAACCTTTATTAGATTTTATGACTATGCATCCAAAATACTAAGTTTGACATGAGGCAACTCACATTGACATGGATACCTGGAACACTATTGTCAATATTTGGGGTGCTGCTCTCCGTAGAGGAATACTCGTAGAATTCTTGACCATCCTTCAACCAGTGAATGGAATGTGCCCCAGCTGAGCTACAGTTGAGCCAGAAGCCACTGTCAAGGATGACTATGCTGGGAACTGACAGAACAACACCACCTTCCTCCTGGTTCTCTGCATGAATTCAATGTCAATGAAAAACCACCAGCTTTTAAAAAGCACATATTATTGCTAATGGGTTTATTGCTTGCATGAGCACTGCATTATGCCATAAACCATGAGCTCATTTCTTTCCATCACTCAACTGCTGGGAATGCCAAATTTTTTGAGGGATACATCAAATAAACACACACGATAAACAATTTATATTGCATATATGTCAAAGCAACAGTTTAGCTTTGAGAGGTGCCATAGTGGAGGGCTATGAGTTTATCGATACCACTGTACTTTTTATAAATTTCCCTGGAATATGTTGCAAAGCTCTCTTTCTGGATATGTATGTTAGTTTATTGTACCTATCTCTGTGAACACAAACAGAATGACCCAGTCAGGTACACTATGCTAATGGGGCAAAAGGGAAAAACAAAGCATTGATTTGATTTGATTGATATGTGGGGTTTAACGTCCCAAAACCACTATATGATTATGAGAGACGCCGTAGTGGAGGGCTCCGGAAATTTAGACCACCTGGGGTTCTTTAGGTGGGCAGCATGCTCATAACACAAAGTAAAAAACAACACAAAGCTATGCACTAGCGGTGTGAACAGTGTCGAAAAAGTGAAGCTGGTGGTCCTCCTTTCCTTCTTCCTTAGCCTCTGATCTCTTTCCCACCCCTTTGCTTAACGTAATTGCGAGTACGAGGAAGTGCACCCCTTTGCTATAATATACTATTCATAGCCAAGCTAAAATGCTTTCTTTCTCTCTTTCTGTTAGACTTAGCACAGTCAGTCTTATTTAATATTATGAAGTATTAATTAAGCTTAGCTCTATTGGGCTTAACTATGTTTAGCTCAATTAAGTTTCATTAGAAAAAAATTAACTATAGGACTAACTTATATAGGCTTAATAAGACTACCTAAATAAATGTAGTATATAATTAGGATCAACTATGCTTAACTTGGCTCAAGCAAGTTTTACTGGTTTTGACTAGGCTTATCTTGGCATCACTCAGTGATGTCGATAGCTAGGCGCAGCACTGTTGCCTTTATCGCCCATGCAGAAGCACCGTAAAGTGCATTTAGCGCTTGCTCTATTAGATATGCACACACAAATACACAAGGACACAGTGAAAAGAGGGAAAGAACAGGGTCGCGACTGCAAAACACTGCGAGAATACATATATTATTGAAAGAAAAACAATATCTAATTTATGTCGCAAAAAATGTTCGTTAAAAAATGAAATTCGTACAGAGTGTCCGAAAAAATAGATGTCGAAAAGTTTTAGCATTTGAAATTCCAGATCTCATTTATATATTGGAGTCTCCGAGGTCGATTTGGAACTCTCGAATCGAAGGGAGCGGGCCCTTGCGTGCCATATCAGTTGGGCTTCCACCGAAGTTGAAAGAGGAGGAGACTGAGGAACTAGCACCTGTGATGGGTGTGGTGAGTTTCTGAAGTGCGCGCCTTTGAAAAGTGCGCATAATCCCCCCCCCCACCCCCCCCCCCACACAAAAAAAGTCACAGCTTTGCCACAAAGGCGAAGCAATGAATGCGCTAGAAACAAATTGAAATGTCACGCAAAGAATGCAAAGCTGATGGAAACGTGCCCCGTGTTGCTCATGCACAAATGACGCACGAAACGTACTCACAAGTACATATGAACGCAAATAAGTGCCTCAGTTGTTACTTTGCCATGTCTGAAAATCGCGCCCTTTTCATAAATGGAGACTGTGCAGCGAGTGCAGTGACCTTTGTGCACCCGGTAACTACAACTGAGTCGTTGCGGTAAAAGGCAAAGGCATACGATTCTCCACACTGTGAGATAACGCGCGCACGCATGAGCGTCTACCCCCCCGCTTCCCGCGGGTCAAAGTACGCGTGGGAGATGAACGCATCAGCGTGCGTCGCCACGTTGCGCCGATATGGCTGGCTCGATGGATGAATGTGTCCGGCTGTGCCCTTTAGATCGTGAAGTGGCTCATGCCACCTAGCCATAAAGTGAAGTACTATCACTGTGTTAAGGATTGAATTTCACTCGTGCCTCGATTGTAGCCACCAATCAGTTAGCCTCCTCCTGATTATTTCTACCCGTTTAAAATCTATTTTGCCTTCACTGCCCCCAAACCCCATTGCTTTGAAATATTCAGCGCCATTATCTGCCCTTTGCAGAAGATTATCAAATGTTCAGCCGTTTCCTCCCCCTCTCCACATGCACTACATACCATGTATGTGCCTTCGTATTTTGCTCTGTACATCTTGGTTCGCAATATTCCCACTCTAGCCTCGAACAGCATAGAACTACCTCGAGAATTATCGTAGATATTTTCCCCCTCAATTTCTTGCTTAAAGGTTCCTGCGTTAAAAGTGCCTGCGTGCGAGCACTGTCGAAGCTTACAGATGGGACTTTTTCAGAAACTGTTCGCACGTACTTACAATAAGTACACACAACAACGCCATACCTTGACAGCACTGGGAACACTCCCCATTACGGATTCTCGCTTTGATCATGTCCACCTGGCCATCGTCGGCCTACTGCCACCCTGCCACCGAAAGGCTTTCATGCTGACCTGTGTCGACAGGTTCACCCGCTGGGCGGAGGCCATCCCTACGCCGAGACGGTTGCGAGTGTTTTCCTGTACCTCTGGGTAGCCCATTTCGAGATGCCTTCCATGATAACAGCTGGCTGCGGCCGACAATTCGAATCAGCCCTTTTCACCGCCATCAGTCAGCTGGGCACCTCACACATACGCACGACGGCATACTACCCCATGAGCAACAGCATGGTGGAGCACTTTCACCGTCAGCTGAAGGCTGTGCTCACGGAAACCGGGGAACACAAATGGGTGAAGGCCCTACCACTCGTTCTTTTGGGTATAAGACGGCCACCTTGAAAGAGGACATTGGCTGCAGCGCCGCTGAGCTGGTCTGCGGCATGGCACTTGGGCTGCCGGGAGAGCTCTTCGCACCCGGCTCAGAGGAGGCCTCCATAGCTTGCAGCGACTTTGCCTATGCAACGTCATGAGCAAACTGCGCGCGCTACCTCAGCGAACCCCAGGGTCATGTGTGGTGCACGTCGACCCACAGCTCACATCGTGCCCATATGTGTTCGTACGACACGACGTGGTTCCGGGGCCTCTTCAGCCACCCTATGATGGGTCGTGTCAAGACCTCTGCCGCGACAATAAAGAATTGACAATCAAGAGAAGCGGCCATGTGGAGGTTGTGTCGATGGACCGCGTCAACCCAGCACACATATGAACCGTGACGACGCCGTGTTGCCTCCGCTAAGTGAATCATCGCCAGGACCCCCAGCTCCGATGCCAGCCCAAGTCCATGAGGTGCCCTACCGGCTGACACACAGCAGACGGCCATCAAGAGCACCCACTCGCCTGGACCTGTAACTCCGTTCGGCAACTCACTGGGGGGGGGGGGGGGGGTAGCGGCAGCCAAGCCAAGCTAGAGTTACTGTACATGCTACCTAAAGGTAGCATATACAGTAACTCTAAGCCAGGCCGCCAGGTAGCGTCACCATCTGCTACTCTCCGGCGGAACCTCCAGAGAACCCGAGTAAAACTAGTAGATGCCTGGGATCCACGCCGCGCGGTCGTGTCTGCTTCTGCCGCGTGTATACGTGTCCTAACAGATCATTCATACCTAGAAAATCAACAGATAGCAATTACCTTTACGAAGTAAAGTAACTGTCCCTAATAACCATCGTTTCCGACAAATTTTGCTTAATATTGTGTCATTAGAAAATGTACAATGTATTATGCATTATGTTATGTATTATGAAGAGTCCGTCCTCCTTACGCAGCTAACATTGCATAATAAGGAGTTTATTATTTATTGAATAACTTATTTTCATGCTGTATTTTATTTCCTAATTTTCTACATTACAACCACTCCCCTCTATAATATCAGGGTCTTGAGGGTAAATTAAATGAAATGAGCGCTTTCTTCCATAAGCGTTGCCTTGAAGGCACGCAAATGCTGGTCAACTCATTCTAGCAAAAACGCTCAACTGAGGAGGGTGCTAAGACAAGAGCGACATCATGGTCTGACTCGGTGCAGCCTATAGGCGCATGTGTGTGCACCTGGCCTGAGGTGCGGCGCGGTAGCCCTGGTGACCAACTTCTCGGCGACGCGGCGTCCCAGCTCGGGCACGTCCATGATGCAGCTGATGCGCATGACGCCTTTGACGAAGTGCTGGTCTCGCGCCCGCAATGCCAGCTGCTGTCGTCGCTCCTCGAGATTGCCCACCCGGACCAGCTCGACGCGCTGCTCCGTCTCCTGCTCGTTCGGCTGCATACAGTCACACACTCAGCGAGGACGCTCTTTGAAGAATGTAACAGTGGAGCATTCCAGGCTGATCGTAATTCTGCTCCGAACACTCTGTACTATCGTTCATTTCACCAAGGTTTATCAATAGAGAAGAAAATTAAGGCCAAACTTTTCATTCCTAAGTTTCGTGTGAGGTCACGGATTTCAAAGTGCCTTTTTGTTTTTTGCTCAATCAAAGTTCCCAAAATTTGGCGAGTTCAATCTGCAGGAGCTCAGAGTTGGCGTCGCCACCAGCATTTTCTTTATGCGCATTTTCTCAACTACCCCAAGCGTCAGTGGCGTAGCCAAGGGGGGGTTGGGGGGTTTACCCCTCCCTTTTCCGTGCCACTTACCAACCTTTTTTTTTTGACGCTTCGTGTTGACATGATTTAGAAACTAAGAAGTGCAACTATCACAAGTAATTCCTGGTCGCTTTTACAGAGAATAACGTCAACATGAGAAAAAACATGTCGCAGTATTTGCCAAAGCTTTGAAACTTTTTTTAATGAAAAAAAATGTGTTTAATACAGAAGCATTTCCTAAAGAATAAACTGTCAGGGGAACCTCCTGTTACAAGTACAGATAACATAAACAAAGATTGGCAACTAAAAAACCATAAGAAACTATTTCAATGTAACAAACTAACACATGTTTAAACATTTATCAAGAGATGTACATACATAGTGAGCATGCATGCATAAATATAAATAGATTTAAGCCAATACTTATATAAATGCACAAATACAATCAGGCGATGCGTGTGTTTAGTAAAAATTGTTTGGGTTGACGCTGGAAATAATGTAGTGAAGGGCTTGATTTAATTGTTGATGGAAGTGAATTCGAGGATGAAATTCAGTAAACAATGCTGTCATTTTACCGTAGTTAGTATTTACTTTTGGAAGCAGAATGTTGCTATTTTCAGAAAATCGCATGTTATTAATATTGCGAAGATGTGTTAGAGAAGTATGTCGGTTGGAATGTCACCTGTTCTGCTTCTGAATAATAAAACATCAAGTTTGAGTTTAAAAGTGGAGGTTACAGGTAGAATTTCGAGAGTGCTAAAGAGAGGTGCTGCTGATGCAGTGTGTGAACTATGAGTGATGATAAGGATTGCTCTTTTCTGAAGGTGAATTATGTATGCCAGATGCGTGGTGTACGTGTTGGCCCAGGATAAAATGCAATAATTAAGGTGACTGTGAATAAACCCATAGTAAAGTGATTTGAGAATTCATTGTTGAAAGAAATGTCTTGAGCGAATTAGTAGGCAGATGCCATAAGCAGTCTTCTTGATGACATAGTTTTTATGAATGTTAAAATTAAGGTGAGGATTTTACACCTAGAAAAGTAACAAAATTTGATGGTGTAATGACCCAGTTATCTATGTGTATTTCCGGATTCATTATCACGTTTTTTTATGAGAGTAAAATAATATGAAAGTTGTTTTAATGGGTTTGATTTTCAATAAGTTGTTATTGCTCCATTAAACAAGATTCCCGACATCTGTGTTTAATTTTGGTAGCCTATTGGTGAGATCTTTGTCACTGAAAAATATTGTAGTATCATCAGCATAAAGGATGCAGTCAGAAAAAGTAAGCGATGATGGTAATTCATTATTGTAGATGAGAAATAAAAGATGTCCCGAAATTGAGCCTTGTGGAACTCCAGTTAGTTGTCATTGAAAAGGATAAAACACCGCAGCTGTTCACAACTTGGGTCCTGTTAGCAAGGTAACTTTGTAGGTCTAAAGTAGGCTCACAAATTTCCAGGGATTCAAGTTTAGCAATCATGGTAGAGTGGTTAATGATATCAAATGCTTTAGTTAAGTCAATAAATACAACCGCTGCCCACAGACCTTTATGAATAAACTGTTTTAAGCTACCAGTTAGTTTTATTAGTGCTGATTCGGTCGACAGCTTAGCAAGAAATGATTGAAATGATTAATTGATCTTATCATTAATTTTTTGTTTTAAAAAAGAAAATAACTTTTGAACTTTCCCATTGACAGCAATAGGTAATTTCAAAGTGGCAGCTGTCATATAAATTATTTTCTTTTTTAAAACAAAAAATGTAATGATAAGACTTACCACATAAAAAGAACTGTTGATTTTCTTCTGATTTAAGTGTAAAAGAGATTTTAACTTAGATCACCACATGGTGCAAATTGCGTCTCAATATGGACAAAAATGACGATTTTGCGAACTTTGTGATTTTTTCTCATAATGTTTAGCAGCTTTAGAGGTCTACAAATATTTTTTCCTCAAAATATACCTTCTGTAGAGTAAGTATTTACTACTCGGATATTCATACAAAGTGCAGTATTGCAATAGAAAAAAATGCAAACAACACACTGGCTAAATTCTTGGAGGCGTATGTGCCAGTAAAATTGCACTAATATTACTGATCTTCAAACACCTTACACAAACACCTCTACTTAGCATGTAGACCAAATTTGGTATAGAAAGACGGAGCGGTACTTTTAAAATAAATTGTTCCACAAACAACACCCAAACGACTTTCCGGAAAGTTCAGAAGACAGCCACGTGACCAAAAAATTTTTTCTCTCTGAAATATTACAGCAGTTCACTGTTTTTAATGTAGTAAATCAGCGCAACTTTTTTTTTTTGAAAACATTTGAGATGGTCACCAAAATAGCTGGGACGTTTGGCATGAAATGACCCGTGTATGAATTAAAGGCAGCAAATTAGTATTCGATAGAAACACGGGCGAATATAAATGAAACACAGTTCACTCGATGACAGTGACAACCACCTTGTGGTCACTGAAGTATGTTGGCAATGACACGCAGTGCACTTTTCTGAACACAATAACTAGACACGTGTTCTTGCGTGTTGTTGGCTGTGTGACGTCAAACAAGAGGTGCATGAAGTGCAAGTTTGGCACTGAGAAATGTCACAAGGCCTTCATTTTCACATCGAAGTACATTCACCTTGAAGTATCCTGTGGCGATCACCGGTACATCCTCTTGGCACACCACACTGAAGTGGCGGAGCAAGAACCTAATGATCCGCGAGGTTTCCGACGAGATGTAGACTACTGCGACGATGAAGTCGTGTGATGTTTTGAGGGTACATGCATTACCACAAGTCACCTGGGCAGCGAGTTGAGTTGCTATGGAACGCTGTGCGGTAAAAGCGTCATCCCGTCGAAGCTTCGTAAATGACGACTCCGGCAGCTCAGTAGTTTTGCCGTTTTGCGAAGCTATGCTCTTGCATCCTGGCCGTTCGACGGCAGTGTCCATCCACGTTTTCGTGAGGCACAGTAGAGGTACCTCGCGGATGACATGGCCGTGTGAGACACCGATGACGTGCGCGGGCAACGAGCATACGTTCACGCTGCAAATTGCCAATGTGTGCGGTGACTGGAGGATGGCGAAGCACTTGGCGGTGATTATGTCAAGTCGATGAGTTTCCAATCGGCGAAATTCTTCCGACAACGTGTGATTCTTATTTTCTCTGCCATAGTGAAAGGTCCTGTTCTGTGTTTGTTAAAAACAGTCCTTCCAGTGTGGTGGCTCGACTCAAAGCAACGTAGGCAAGCTTTTGAGGATGGCGCTTGTGATACTCGTACACCAGCTGGCTGCACCCCCTGGGATTGGTGTATGGTGACAGTGATAGTGGCGATGTGCAGTTCGATGGGTACGGAGTCGACAGGGCCAGCGACTTCGTGAATAGTCTTCGACAATGTTGCCTGTCGTTATATAGGGTGAAAGTAGAGCCAAAGGCGTTTCTGTAGGCCCACTTCATCCAACTGCACGTACTTGAGTTGACCCACCGCTCCATTCACCAAGCCGTCAAACACGTCTTGTTGAGGGTAAGCATGTATGACTTTCCTGAGCAGGTTGCAGCAGTGGTAAGCGAGTGTAACCAACGCTTCACACTTTCACAGTCAGAATCACTGCGGTAACTGACAATGGGGTCGTCTGCATTGGCCTCGAACATAACGTCCACGTGCTCGACGGCGTTCTGCCCGTTGTACGCCTCGGCTTCCTTCTTTGAATGGAATAGCCTGACGCCGCGAGGACAGTGGAGCTTCGCATCGTACTTGGAGACGAAGCGGGCTTGGAGCACCTGGACTTCCTCCTGTTCGAGCACGCGACTATCGCCGATCTTAGACAAGGCATTGGAAAACTTGGCCGACGACTTGCGCAAAAGAGGTGATGCCAAGTGACGTGGGTGTTAAAGATATTGCCACGTGTCTTATTGCGTTTGTACACCTCGCTGGCGCGAACGGAGGCAACTGTCGTAAATACATGAGAGAGTGAGAACATATGTAAAGGGAATTACGTGGCATGCATGCGGTTTTATGTGGTACCACGCGTTTCCACAGATTCTTCCTCTGGATACACAGATCCTTCCTCTGTGTATCGGGTTTAAGTACCTTATGACAAACGGCACAGAACCTGCAAAATGTGCATAGCCGCTGGATACCTAGCTGTGTCTCAAGAAGCTTTCTCGGTGGCTATGTATATTCGTGCGCATGTGGTCAAGTGCAGTTCGCGACTGTGGCAGGGATGATTGCACAAAATCAGTTTCACCGAAAAGCTGAAGCAATGAATGTGATAGCGACAAATTGCAATGCTATACAAAGTGAGGCTGGCAGCCAACTCATATATATCCGATCTCCCGTAACTCTACAAAACGCTGGAGTAAGAGAACACGGCCGCTCGAGGTACACTTTTGGCACTGTTCACGGCCGCTCGAGGTACACTTTTGGCACTGTTTTTTTCGTGTGAGAGCGGAGCCCGTAGAAGCTCCTGCCTCCTGTGGGGGCACAAGCCGCGCACAGATGGTTGCCGCGATAGCGCGGTAACCATACGACTCCCCCCCCCCCCCCCCCCCCGTTTGCGCACGAGAATGCGCGCGCGCTGACGACCTCGGCCAGAAAGGCGATGTTCGCTCCACAGAAACAGGATGCTAGCGTATCCTTCTCCCGTGTGTGTGTGTGTGTGCGTGCGTGTGTAGGTGTGTGTAGGTGTGTGTAGGTGTGTGTGTGTGTGTGTGTGTGTGTGTAGGTGTGTGTAGGTGTGTGTGTGTAGGTGTGTGTGTGTAGGTGTGTGTGTGTGTGTAGGTGTGTGTGTGTTGTGTGTGTGTGTGTGTGTAGGTGTGTGTGTGTAGGTGTGTGTGTGTGTGTGTAGGTGTGTGTAGGTGTGTGTGTGTGTAGGTGTGTGTGTGTGTGTGTGTGTGTGTAGGTGTGTGTAGGTGTGTGTGTGTGTGTAGGTGTGTGTGTGTGTGTGTGTGTGTGTGTGTGTGTGTGTGTGTGTGTGTGTGTGTGTGCGCGCGCGACGACAGCAAAAACTAGCCCGACTGTCCATGTAAATGCTATCGCAATAAAAAAAGTGACATTCACACGTGCCTATATTTACAATACTTAAAAATATTACACAACATAGTTGGGTCATGACAAAAACGCTTAATTTCCTTATTAATATGTAATATATACACTATTCGAACTACTGCAATCCAAAATTATTCGACCAAATCATTCTTCTCTTGGAATTCGCATTGAACCTCAAGCTTACTATTCGCCCATTCCTATAGTTTCTACTCATTCTGTGAGGCGCCGTTCTAAGCATGCGGTAAAGTGAAAAAAAAAAGTCAACAACACGTGATGGAAAGCCAACTACTTGGGGCGTATCGCACTGCCGTATATTCGATATATCAAGTGTTCCGGCTATTTTTGATCGATGTAGCCGTATATTTTCGTAGACACTGACGTTAGCGCGAAGTCGTGATTGAAGATGGTTCGATATAAAGGATAACGCAGTTTACTTGAGTTCTTGTACTGGTATAGCGCATTACGGGGAAGAAGAAACAGGATAAAGAAAGGCTGCAACTCCGAGGCTCAGCCGGAATCTAACGACCGAAAAAGACCCGTAGTTTTACCCTACGTGCATGACATTTCCCACCGGCTAAAAAAGATAGGGGAGAAATGCAGCGTTAAAGTGGTGTTTTCAGCGCCGGATAAGTTACAGCGGCTTTGCAAAGCAGTCAACCCTCTCAAATCACGTACCACTGGTTGCGCAACTAAGCACAAAACTCGGCTTGTGCCGTGTGTAGTGGGGGTTGTTTACGCGATTCCATTCTCATGTGGTATGTGGTATTTCGGCCAAACGGGGCGATGCCTTAATGAAAGGCTAAAAGAGCACCATTATAATGCTCACAAAGCAATCCAGGGCCACACTGGAATTAACTGCCGCGATTGTGGATGTACCCCCATGTTTGATGAATGTGAAGTGGTAAAAAAGCACCCGTCACAATTTACTCGAGAAATTATAGAAGCGCATTGTATAGCAAGAGCTGGCAGCACGTGTATTAGCGCCCCTTCTTTGGTTTTATCTGAACATGAAGTGGCCTTCCTTATCAGGATAACCGCCTATGAATCTGTGATATGTGACGGTGTGATGTTGTGTGTTATCTTGTCGTTGCGTTAGGGTGGTTTTGTATGCTTGCGCCGGTCTACATATTTGATGCAGTTTGACAATAAAGCTCAGTTGGCAGTTAGCGCTCTGTCCTGTTGCGTCGGTCTGCTCGGCCGTTTCTTCTTCCCCGTAATGCGCTATACCAGTTCAAGTACGACGAACCAACTCGCCCAATCTTCAACACTCGTTTACTCGATTTCGATATCGTATCTGTTTTGACGGAACTCGTATATCGAGTTCTCTTTCGTCATAAATTTGTTACGGGCTGGGGTTTTGAACAGGCAGAGCCCCCACTGACTACGCAAATGTTATCAACTGTTTCGGAGCAAAGGCCTTATTCGGCGCGCCTTTGTTCCCAAGGATGAAAGAAGCCACATGGGCGCTCGATCATGGGGCGCCGCTGCGAGTTGCTAAGAGCGATGAGTCAGCGAGTTCCCTCCCGGAGGAATCGGTGGAAGAGAGGCGCGCTGCCGACGCGATGGAAACGCCGGAAGTGCCCCCCCCCCCTCTTTTTTTTTTTTTCGATCGTGCATTCCACGCCAGCTCTCCGCTTTCTTGAAAGATATATACGCGTCGGAATTCGGTTTATAACTTCAATCGTTGGCGTCCACCAATGCGGAAAGTAGCGGGGAAGAATCGGGAGAAAGGGTGATTTTCGACTGCCCTGTATCTATTACGTAAGTTGCTCGTACCGCATGCTCATTGCCTCCCAAGGCGTGCCTTTTTTTTTTTGAAAATAATTTTTTTTTTTACAAATTGCGCGCGACAACTGCATAACTGTTGGTCTCGAGCTCGATTACTCGAAAAGGTGTGCACTACTTACTCGAGAAATTCAAATGCATGTAATCGACCGATGAACGAAAATTCAGTCACCTTCTTAATGAGGTATACTATCAACTGCAAAAGTTTGCGGGACGCAAAACATTCGATAAATCTAAATTCCCGTCTTGTCTGGGAATGATATTTCGAAATAAATGTTCCCTACTGCACTTGGCATTCCTACCTATACAGTCACCATGCTTGATTATAAGCATTAAGCACTGATATCGCAGAAATTCGCGTTTGTTGTGGATCAAACGTCCCACAAACTTTTTCTGTTGATCATTCGTTGCGGTGCTCGGGCACCCGAAGGTCGTCACGGGTTTGAACCCAGCGGTCGCATTTCCATGGAGGCGGAAGGCTGGTGTCCGTGCACGTCAAAGAGGACCAGATGGTCGAAATTGCCGGCTCCCTCACAACCATCGTGGTTCCGGGACTTATAAAAACCTCAGGTATCGCTATTTCGTGCCCATGAGAGTTTATTCATATTCGTTTTAACTTTCCCTATTTTCCGCTATTACGCATCATGGGAAAAAATTGTGATGTGTAACTTTGTTTTTTTTTTTGAAAGAAAAGGCAGATTTTCACGAATAATACATTCTCATTATGGAATTTGTAAGTTCACATACTAAACAATAACAAAAATACTGCGGGAACGAATTCAGCAGAAACGTTGCGATGTTACTGTTACGAAATTTGGGAATCATTTCATTTCGACCCATGTTCCGGCTTCAATTTCAGAATGTAGAGGTCCAAGTAAAAATACGGCTGCTAAAAAAAAAAAAGCTGTTGCGGATACCAAAGCCACTCTTGGACTTGCGTGTTTTACTGCCACTGTATGAGCGATATCCGACTCGCGCGTCCTGCAGGGTACAATGGTCCCCATGCAAGAACACAGTGTAATCGAGCAAACGGGTGGTCTCCGAGAAGTAACCAGCTATGTGTAATGGTAATAGCGAAAGTAATCTGAGGCGGGGCAGTGTGCGGTTTCGTAACCAAATAAGTGTCACTCCGAGCGCATACGGGTGACCCATAAAAGCGGCCGCTGTTTCTCGAAGCTACGACATTTTACACCGAGCATCCTCGTCTTCAGCTTCCAAGTTATTTTCCCCAATGCAAGGGTCATCGATTCTTTCTGTCACTGAACTCCTAACGTCCACGTAGCTCAGCAAGCGGCTGTCCTGCGCAAACAGGTGCAGCGGCGTTTCATTTCAAGGTTCACTGCGAAAAGAAAATGTTTACGTGCACGCAGTATGCCCCCCCCCCCCCCTTCCTTTCTCTCTTTCAGGAAAACAGCCGACGGGAAAAAGTTGGAGCCGGCTCAAATGCCCGCTGGCTTCGAAAGGAACGGAAGGTTATCGTGTTTCCCCATGACCAGATTGCGTCGCCACGCGTGAGTTGTTCGTACACGTTCTGGCAGTCGCGCTACCGCGATAGACGCTAAGCCCTGTTTCGGGGAGAAATCCCTGCACTGAAAATCGACCCCGTGGATAAGCTCGGGATCAAGCGTACACCAACAGTGACCCCGTGGATAAGCTCGGGATCAAGCGTACACCAACAGTGAGGATGCCATCAGCACAGCACAGGTATGGTGGCTAGAGGCCATAGCACAGGCCCGGCGTTTCTCTCTCGCGAGGTAGTTAGCCTTGTGGCTTCCACTCACCGCATCGCCGAAAAGTTCTCTTTTTTTTTAAAAGCGCGCATTTTACGCGTAGTATAGCCGGTGATGAAGAATAGCCTTACTAGGACAAGACAATAGCGACCCAGAATATGTTACGTTATCCTTCTCTCGGACGGAGAAGAATGTCGGCTACACGAAATGCGACGCTTCGTGATCTCTTTCCGTCGGCGCCATCATCCGACAGCATGCGCGAAATGCTTCTCATTTCTCCGGCACTCTCGTGGGGTCTCGGGTACACGAGAAAGCCTTCTCGTGGAGAATCATTAACCCTTTTATACCAGTCATCCAGTCGCTGACTGCGATATATTGTCGACTTGTCGCAAACACCTCGTTTAATATGAAATCAGGAAGAAAAATGAAAAGGAAAGGCGGGGAGGTAGACCAGGTACCAATAACCAGTACAATATACTTGCATGCACGAAAGTGATTCAAAATTAGACGTAAAATGAAGAAAAAGTATTTTTTTATCGTATGAACCGTAACTTCAATGCTTCCGTTTCGTTGAACAACAGAGATCTTAAAACATTACTGCACCGTGGCGAGGCTTGGCACAAGGCATAAATGCCCTTTTAACGCGTAATTAAATGTATACTGTTCAACCGCAATGTCATTGTGGTCGCATTGACAAAGACGTACATAGAATACGTCCTTCTTGAGTGACCACGCCACGACATTGCGACGCGAAACTGGCATAATGTTTCTATAGACGACTAAACTATACACACACAGAAAAGCATAATTGGTTCGACCATTCCAAACAGTGGAATTGAAAAAAAAAAAAAGCAATCCAACGCTAGTCTCGTACTTTTGAGAAAACTCATCCTTCCAAACACGACAAAATTAAAATATTCTTTGTAACGGTGTGATCCCCTGTTGATGCTAACTGTTTAACCATTTTTCTCACTGACAGCTTAAATAGCGATTATTACGTATATCTTGAGACCCACTAGCACCATGATTGCGTCGCGTACAGCATCACCAATTTATCCTTATTGCGTTTCTGCAGCATTCATGAACAGCCCTTCCTGAAGCATCTGCAATGTGCTAAATACTTTAGGAACGAGCTCGGTGAACTCAAGTCATTGGAATCGTTTTTTTTTTTTAACGCGAAGCTCAAGGTGCGACACGTTGACGACGCATTTCACGCGAATAGCGATAGGTGCTGCATACATGGTGTGGAATGTGATGAGTAGAGGCTAGATTTTTAGACAATAAAAAAGGGTGTTTTAGGCGCCAAAGACAGGCAGGTAAAACACTGTTTTAGACCCTCAAAATCAAAATTATTGGCACAATAAACTTCTACAAAAATTGAAATATCCCAAAACAACGACAGCGGTGACTTGTATCTACGGCAAGAAGCAAATAATTATATTGTTTAAGTCTGCAGAAATGTACCAATGATTAAACATGGGCATGCATTTCCCGCACAATTCGCAGTATGTGGTCTTTCGTTTTATTGTCTAGCATTGTGCGTCGAGTGCCCACCATTCAATTAACACTCTCCTGGGTCTCTTTCATTTTGTTGTGGCTGGGAAGGGCAGCGCAAGAGCAAATATGCAGGCCACTGATACCCCAGAAGAGAGGGATGATGGGTCTAATCGCGTAGCACCAATTCCTCGCCGATAGGTGAACACCCTAAAGGGCACCTCACTAGCTCTGCGCATTTCGAGCTGACAAGCGTAATGGTGCACTGGGCACTGCGGATCTTTCGTGTTAAGATTTGGAAAATCGCATGTCTCGGAAAAACGCTCAATTTCTAATGAATGCCTTGCCCTTCTCGCGGGCGTGCGCCCCGATATCTAGGGGGTGACGTACCGCAAGGAACGCCGCTCCTTTACGTTGAAATGGGTGGGCTGACGTGGCATACCGTATACGCTCTTCATCAGAACTTCGTTAAATGCTAGCTATATCTAGAAAAAGAGACGAAAAATGCCCCGTCTCCCGATTATATCCTGCAACGGTACCTCATTAAGAGCGTTGCACGCGACATTATACTCTACTTGGCATGTGCAATTTGTGTGTTCTGTTGTGTAGCGAGAATGAGGAGTATACTTTGGTTTGGCCTAGCTGCTTCATGTCATTTCGAAAGGGAAGCGCAAAGACAAAGGGAAAAGAAAGTTCCCTGTGTCTTTGCACTGCCCTTTCAAAATCAGTATAATGAATAAAGCTGAAAAAAAAAATGATAAAACACGCAAACGGAATCTCGGCTTATTATTTTTGAATAGCCTCGAGACGCTATTGGTTTCGCGCCCGCCTTAATGGACCAGTCGCTATAGGGTGCTGACCCGAATGCCACGGATTCGATTGTGGTCGCGGCAGTCACACCTAGATGGAGGCGAAAAAGTGATTCTCCAGCCCTGATACCGAATAGAACAGGGAAGGATTGAGGCTCGCGATGGCCACACGGGACGAGAGGCAAGGGATTCAAGCTTGCTTCTTCGCATCATGCTTTGGTGGCTCGTAGCGAACCGATTCGAAAAATCACCGTGGTAGAACGCTTTTCATTAGGCACGCGAGAACTTCAAGTGTCTAACTACAACCTATTATGTCACCTAGAGAGAGGGACGCCTTAAAAGTAAATTACTAACAAAACAAAAGCCGCGTGCACATCACATTTTTTACCCGAAAGCGCTACAGCAGATGGGTTACAATGTCAAAGAAAACACCCCCTTTTTTGGCACAACACACTTTGTTCTCTTTATAAGCCATTTCATTCTGTCATGAAATTAACGAAAAACTAATTAATAAAAATATTATATCTGATACGACATTCCAAAATCTTAATTACCATCGCGCGAAGAGGACTGTCTATAGGTACATTCATTTTCGAATGTGGGTTTTATCATGAAATGCTCGACATAGGAGCTTTTACCGCAGTTTGATTCGACGCGATGATGGTAATTCCCATCCTAGTTCATTTTTCATATTGTTACAGCTATCATTTTTGAGTAATGGCTTAGGACAAACCTTGAAGCCCTGGTTCTGTGTATTTTTTTTCATGTTTGTCACTTGAAGACTTACGACATGAGATCTCATACGGAACAAGCGTATTCAAGCATACGGAGAATCTATACGACAAATACACCGTTGACTGTAAACATTCCGGCGCCTGTCTCAGGCTGCATAAAATATAACGATTTGGCGATCTTCGCCACCACTGAATCAACAAGAGCATTCCATGAGTGGCCCTTCATGGGTTTTCATTCGTTCTCGAGCTACCCGCGGCTGCCCAGAAAAACCTGCTCTTCCTTTCCAACTGCAACACCAGGTTTTCGGGGTGGTTCTTCGGTTCCTTCAGCGCGCTGGGCAGCTGTCTGTAGAAGGCGGTCACCGCGTCCTCGGCCATAGACGTCGCTTTTATTTTCTTACCCCATCTTTTAATTCTCCCTCCTCCTACTCCTGCAGACGCTGAGACGTGCTTCCACTTCGGGCTGCAGAAATAGAGTCCTTTTCACTCCTCATGCTCTTCCTCCAATCGCTCGCAGCAAGTCAGCTTTGTTTTCGTCGAGCCTTTTAGTGTTTGGAAACGTCAATGTTGCCTTTTTTACATAAATAACGGCTTCACACCACGCTAGAAAACGAAATGTGGGCTTGAATAGCTCTCATGTATGCGCTCATCTGGAAAATAGGCATTTATAGGAATTATAGGCATTTAGGCACGAACACCCCAAATTAAGCATTTATAGGAACTATAAAAACACCAAAGAGGCCCTTTTTAACCTCTAACTCATGCTCATACATCAAAATGGCACGATAGGAACGCAAGGAACAAAATAGGCATTTGCCTACAATCCGGTCTCGAGTGACGAAAATACCCTGTAAGATTCAATTATTCACGCACATCGTGATGAATAAACATTGCTCGTTTTCAAGGTGTGCTATAGCGCAGGTGCCACCGAAACTGGGCCCTACTCTCCGCTGATCCATCAACACAAGCTGCCTGCGAGACCCGCGGCACTAACGCTCTATTACGTGTGTTCGTGTGCATTCATGGTTCGTTCGTGAATTCGTGTACATTTTTTTTTCGACGTGCACTTACCCCATTAATTACTTGGGACAATTAGCTATATAATGCACGAAGAAAACAAGAGATAAAACCGCACGCACCGTTTCACTTTTTATTTGACGTAACGGCGTATGTTTGATAAACAAACTTAATATGACAATGCAAACGGCACACATATAAACTAAAAAAAAAGGCGTATCTCTTGTTGAGCAATTGCAGTTCACTAGTGTTATTAATCACATTAGCAACTTAGTAACCAGACTGACAACGCAGCTAGTAACGGATTGTACAGTTCGAGTTAGTGCTATTCACTAGCTAACCAGGCGGTGAGTTTTACTATAACATGTAACCTATAGTTTTACTATACTATGTTCGCTGACATGAGACGTAAAGGCTTTTTATTACAAGTAAACGGTTCGTATTTATTTAGTGAATGCCGACTCTTTTCAAAAGTGTACCCTTGCATTCATACGGTAGGCGTTTATTAGACTTCACATTCCTCATCTTCAAAAAAAAAAAAAAAAACATTAATCAATCGTTCGCTCGGGCACTTCGTCGGCGCCATCTTGCTTTTCGTCGGCTGAACAGTGCTATTTATTTATTTATTTTTTTATTTAATACTGTAAGCCTTTCTCAGGCTCATACAGGGCGGGCGGGCAAATATACTCAGTCGCGTACAAACCAGGCAATATCGCACATAGCAAAAGAAAACAGAATCACAAGATGCTGGTGAAAAGAAAACTTGAACGATGAAAGCAATTGCACAAAATCATGATCACAAAACATCGCCGAGGTATTAGCAGGTGGTACAGTGATCAGTGTGTTCGGAAGCGCTCACAAACATCAAAAAACAAAAGTTGCTTTTACTCTTCATAAAACAGGCTTTCCACATTCCGACCAAATGCATCTGCACAGTAAAGATTAACGCATTCACGTGGCAGTTTGTTCCACTCTTCCACTGCTGATGGGAAGAATGAATATTTAAAATTGACCCGGTACGGTAGTCTGCCGTTATGGTGCTCAAGTGCTGATTCGCAGGTTGCGGGATGGACTCCCGGCCACATTTTCGATGGAGGCGAAAATGGCCCGTGAGCTTAGAAATAGGGGCACGTTAAAGATTCCCAGCGGGCTGAAATGGGCGGAGCCTTCCACTACAAAATCATATCGTGGTTCGCTAAACCCTAACAGTTACATATATATTTAAATATAAGCACACCACTATTTTTCTTTTTTTTTTTTTTGAGGAAGAATAAGTCCTCCAGAGGGTTTGGATCAGGCACCCCACCAGAGAACGACGCTGTAGTAAAAAGGTCAGTGTATTGAGGCTCATTTTTGAGCGTGTACGGATATACGATTATATTCTCCAGTATACTCCTATGTTAAAGCAAACATGGTCCAAGCGCTGCCCGCCTCCAATTGAGCAAATGTACACAGCACGCGCCATAAATCAGGCATACGAAACAAACTATTGCTTCGTTATTTAGTTAAGCACGCACTTAAGTCCCAAGCTACAGGTTGGTGCTCAAGCCGCCCTCGATACAAGCCTGCCTCCGACGGTCACCCATTGCGTCTCTCATAATCATATAGTGGTTTTGGGACGTTAAACCCCACATATCAATCAATCAATCCGACGGTCACCCACGTCAACATTATGAACTACTTAGTACTGTCGACGAATTACATTTCCCTTGACCTGACGAAAGCGTACAAGTCGCTAGACTCTCAACATTAGTTCACTAGCGGATGGTTACAGTATACATCACAACCAAGGAGTTGCCTTCTCATAGTGTCGTCCAGGGGCGGCGCCAGGGGGGGGGCAAGGGTGGGCTGGAGCCCCCCCAAAATTCTCGCCTGCCCCCCCTATGCCCACCCAAGTGCCCGGAAGCATATATTGAAAACCTAGTAGGAGCAGAGCTAGCTTGCCCCCCCGGAGGAACTCACTTTTCGTGGTTGCCCCCCCAGTAAAAACATCCTGGCGCCGCCCCTGGTGTCGTCGTACTTAAAGGTTGGTGCACACCGGCGACTAGCCGCGGTCGCGCGACCATTTGCGACTGGCGACCAAACTGCGAGCGACGTTCACACCGGCAAGGATTCATGCGAGCGACCGGAAGTCGCAAACCCGGAGAGTCACGTACAGATCTCGTTATCAACGAGAACTTGGGCGACCGGCGACGATCAGCTGATCAGATACGGAGCCCGCTGAGCGCGATGCGTTTGTTTTTGACGGCTGTGTTTGCGTAGCGTTCTCCCGGCAGCATCATAGACTTCGAGTCGAGTGATGAAGAAGAGGTTGTGGCGGTGCTGATGTGCTCAGCCAACGTGTCAGCGCTGGCAGCACGAAAACGTTCAAAGCAAGCAAGGCGGTGGTGGGTGAGACCGTCCCTTCGCTCGCGAGAAGTGGCTGTCCACACAGGGCGTCTGCTTCCCGACTTGCGCTCGCACGACGAGGAGTATTTCCGAGAGTAAGTTTATCGTTGTTTTACGTGCTTATAAGATAGTGCATAACATGTTATCTCATTCTTTTTTTGGTGGTTAGCTTCATGCGGATGCCGCCACGAACGTTCGATACTTTGCTCGAACTGCTGCGCCCCGCAATATCCAAGCAGGACACAAACCACCGGCCTACAATTTCGGCGCACGACTGCCTGGCCATGAGCATTAGGTAAGAGCGTGTGGTTTGAAGATTAATATGCTGTGGCTTGTGGCTGCGCTTCGCTTGTAAGGAAGTTTCGCTTGGGCGGATAGAACGAATTGCATTTATGACGTATGCGGGCTCGATGGTGCAGTCGTTACTGCGGTCGGCAGTTTAGGCGTAAATGACGGGTCTGATTACGGCCGCATCGATCGCCTTTAGGTGGAGGCGAAATGCACTTAAGTTGGCGCGTTTGTTGCGCACGTACGTTAAGAATCTCAGGTGGTGAATATTTCAAAACCATCTGTTGTGGCTTATTGCGTAATCAGTACGTGGTTTCCGCTTGTAAAATCACAGAAAATGGGATTCTGCGCTACACAATGACATTACATTGTGGACGTGTCAGTTCCCGTTTTCTGTTATCCTGATGCACAGGTACTATATAGAGCGCAATCATGATGTTATAAAATAAGTGAAACACAATCCTCAGCTTTGCGAGTACAATTATGCACAAATTGTTAGGACAAATTGATGTGCTCTTCAAGGAACTCAAAGAGTATTCATGCCAAAAATATTTTTCAGCATCGAGGAGGGAGGAGGTTCAACCAACCACCCTTTATGTATCTGCATGCACGACGGTGTGTGTTTGCACAAGTACACATGCAACATTTCTCACAAACATGAGCAGCGTTTAACCCCTGCACCTTGCTACAATTCTACGTATGTTCTGTTAAATTGACAGTGACCCAATACACTGTGGACAGTAGCGCAGTGGCAAAACGTATTGTGGACGGTAGCACATTCTGTGAAAGCAATTTAAACAATAGACTTGAGTGATGTACGTTTTGCGAAATAGGTTCTCCTTGAATTTACAGCTTTTCAGAAATCCATGCTAAGCAAATTGCTACAGGTACGTTTAGGTTGCCCTTCTTCAACCTGAGTGATATGAGCACGTACGCTCTTCCATGAAAAGGTTGATGCATGCTTATGATTCGCCAAAATGTGTAGACACAGAAATATTCACTGCATATACGACAGCTTGCGGAGTGCACAAGCAGTGCGACTGTTCGCGACCGTTCGCGACCAATCGCAAATGGTCGCGCGACCGCTCCTAGTCGCCAGTGTGCACCAGCCCTAATTAGGTTTAACTGTACAGCGCAATCGTTCTCTCAAAAGTGTACAATGGTTTTGTCCAAATGCGAGCAGTTGCTGACCTTGGCTGTCATGGAACTTGACATGTCGAAATTTCTAAATTTAGTCAGTAAATATGCATTCTATCAGAAGCTGTGATGATGCCGTAGAAAATAGACAGCAGAGGTAGCTCTCATTAATACATAAAAATGAGGAACACTTTGGCAATGTAGCGTCATGACTACGACACTGAAATGCAACTATGCGTGAGATTTTCAAGCTCAGCATGCTCCTTTTACAGTGTGTGTCTTCCATCATGGCTGTGCCGACAGAAATTTCACATGGCACTTATGCGTTTTAGGTATGCCAAGGAAGTGCGAGATAAATTGGCGCACTACTTCGTCACAGACGGTCAGGTGCCTTTGGCAGGACAAAGTGGTGCACAGCAATTGAGGCGTACAAGGTGAAGGTGGGTTGTAAATGCATTTTATTGCTTACAGAACTTATGTACATAGCATCTTCTTAAGCTAAACAAACAAGAGAAAAATCACCCGTGACACAACAGATACATTACAGTGAAAACTGTCATGTCCAAATATAACCATGAAAACACAAAAACAAATAATTCATGTTAAAATATTTGAGTTATTGCACGGTTATCACTACAATTATCACAGAAATAAGTTGCCCTATAGGGGGTCATGACACCCAATTTTCAACCATAATGTGTGTTGTATGAGCCGATTCTTGTATGTTCACATACAAGCTGGCAAAATTCGAGCGATTTGGTCAAGCTGCTAATTTTTAATCGCATATTTTTATAAACGAGCTAGTCGCCTGACAGTTGGGCAATACTGACGCACTCACTATCCATGACATCACGAACCGCTTGCTCGACAAGCTGCTGCACAGTGTGCATTCTGGCAGACGGTCGTGTTCCGTCATCAACTGCGCTTGCATTCAAATTTTTTCGCATTGTTGAACTCTCCACTAAAGCTAAATGACTTCCAGGGGTCGAAACATGGCTACTGTGTCAGCAATGTAGCGCTGGTACTTGCAGCAAATAATTTCGGATGTCAAAATGGGTCCTGTGAATTTGCAATGCGTATACCATTTGCCATTGCTCCTTCGGCTTGTGACGTCTCGCATGCCATGACAAAATGGCGGTGACTTGTGGTAGGTTGAGTTTTAAGAGCCGAGCACTTCTACGGCATATTTTTGATTAAAATGATCTCTTAAGGCCCCTTTTCACACGTGTACTAGCACATTTTACTCTGTAGTTTTGTTTTTTGCTGACAACCGTCAATTGTTGAGTGACCAGTCATGACCCCTTTAAGTTGAGACTAGAAAAGTGAACACAAGATAAAAAAAAAGATGGGTGTCATTGACATTATTTAAACACTTCAATTTGCTTCACTGCTCTGATGCAATTTTGCCTCTGCTTCATACAGCATAAATTCTACTGCATGCATTACATCTTGTGCAATGTGCACTAATAGCTCTCTGAGGCGTGCATCGGTACGTAGAGCGAAGAAACCAATGTTATCTTTTTTGATGACCCCCTTGTTCGCTCTGATGTGTTCAAGGTGCTCCATGCACGCTTGCGCCACAGCTTCATGGCTTGTGCCCTGTCCTGCATTGCTGCAAAGCAAGTGTGATCTGCGATTCATGCATATGAATGCTTTAAGGTTGCATTGTTACTTCATGAAGCACAATTTAGCAAAAAAAACTGTGTGAGAACGACAAGGTAGAAACAGAAGAAACAAGACAGAGCACTGACTTTCAACTGATGTTTTTGCTTTTCGGCACTAAGAAAGAAAAAAATATAGAGGAACTGAAGCAAATTAAATAGCACACTTAGAAGATAAATGTGTCAATAGGGCGTCTACCTCTCTGTGAGAAATAAATGGGCTTTTGATCTTTGAAATGGACACTCGTGTTTTGGGACAGGGTGCTGATGTTCTGATATTAACGCCTAAATATTACTGTAGTTACATGGGTTCTGTCTGCCTTAGTATAAATGTGCCCACAATAAAAACATCAGTTTAAAGTAAGTGCTCTATCCTGTTTCTACCTTGTCGTTCTCGCACTCTTTTTTGTTACTATGTCTGTGTACCAACTTGACCGAGCGTTAACCTTATAAAGTTTTGTATTTTGTAGCATGCGCAGGATTGTTAGAAAAAATCTGCAAGTTTATCCTCTAAGAGTTAGCGGTATATCTCACCTAGCGCCCTTGCAGGTCCATTGTCGTCTTGACGAGCGTGACCTGCAGTGAATTATACATATTGCTTAAATGTACAGAAAGAGATCCTTTTCGAAAAGTTGTGATTGTGATCTCTTGCCAGGAGTACCTAAAATAATTTTTTCGTTTACACACCGTTTTGATGGTGGCTGCTCTCTTGAGGTGGTTGCTGAAGCATCACTGCAGAAGGAGGCAGTATTATTATACAACTTATAAAGTGTTACAATTGCATGCAGCAGAATCTGGTGTGAAAACATTAGGCACATTCTCCAAATGTGCTAGAACATGAAGAAGGTTACAAAACATGTTTTTAAGATTTAATAGATTGGCTGTCTATGCATGCCGTTCATTTGTCATTACTTAGGTGGATTCATAAAGGTTTTACTCATTGCTGCAGGAGTCGACACCAGTCTCCTCAGCCGTATCAGGGGTACGTTCCGGTTCCGCTGCATGGCTTGGCCGAGGTGGTGATCTGCAGTGATGAAAACTTCTCTCTATGTATTTGATGATGCCACTAGTGCATGAACAGTTTTAGGCATTCTTCGGGAGTTAAAATGCCATTATGATTTCACTCAACACGAGGTTTATTTTACACTTGCGTTACCTCTTGATTGAGCACTGCTGTATGGAAGGTGTGCATACAGAAGTTTAATGTGCCTATTATGTTAATAAAATGCTATGTAGGTTGCGCATCTAAATGAGAACAAGAGATATTGTCACGGAGATGAAGTAAAGGTAGAGGAAGAACTCAAGCAGCTGATAAGCACGCGAGGGTGTTAATCAGCCATTGTGAATCTTGCCTGTGGGTTTTCCCCTGTAAACGCATTTTGTACAAAAGTCTCTAACCCCGTAACAATATCTCACTGGCTATGTGAATGAAATTTATACAGTCAATCCTAAATGGCTGTGCAAACGATGTGTCTGATGAAACTGTGCCTGCTGTCATTATGTTTCTTGAACACATGCTGCATACGACTTTTGCAGCATCATTTTACTGCTAGGAATGAGTGAATGCTTCACATTATTCAGCTCACTTGTATTGCAATCAGCGCTGGGCACTTGTTCATAACGAACTGACATGAATGTGTTGCCAGTGTATGCAGATAATGCATTAGTTTGCTTAATTGCAGCCTGTTGCTGATGAACACTTTGCTTTTTCAGAAACATTTGACGTTGTACAATAACCACATTCACACAGAAACAATGCCTGTGCCCTCATGTATTCCTGTGTGCTTTTGTTCAGTGTTGAGTGCTGAATGTATTTAAAAAATTGCAGTAGTTTGGGCTAGCGAACGACCTGAACACCGCCTTTCTAGCGCGCTTGTATTTTTCATAATTTTGCAAAGTACAATCACCTAGTAATAAAAAATAATGTTTCTAGGTTCAAGTCCATGCGTGTACAGCTTCAAGTGCATGCACATGGTACTGAATTTTTTTGTGCATGCTCACCTCTCGTTAGCCTCTTCTGCTGTGATGTGGCTGCTGCAAGAGAACATGCAATATGTGATTCTGTCAGTGCTATTGTTTGCATCTTTAGAGCATTTTCACGGTTTTGCTACAATATAAGTACTTATGCTGCATTCTTGTAATGAATATGTGCAATGCTTGTCTATGAACAGCCTCATGACACATGCAATAAGCAATCTCTTTAGATTTTTAGATTTTGTATTAAGCCTTCCTTCTTTTGGTAAATGAGAGCCGAGAATGACACAGAAAGTACACTCAATTCTCTCATTCTTACTGTTCTGTCTTCAATATTCTGTTTTGTGAAGCTGTCCATGTGTTACTTGTACGGTATGCTATATTTTTTGCGTTGTGCTGCTGCATTGTGCTATGCTAACCAAAACATTTCATTTTCTGTTCAATGGAGGGTAAGCATTATTCATTACCTTTGGTCAATGGCACTCATGTTGCACAGTACCCTGAAAGAATGATGCACAGAGTTATTCTTCGTAGCTGTAGCCACAATTACTCGACATCAAAACAGCCCATTGCCACCATGTTCATGATCACATGCATGCCCACTGTGAATTACCTCTTGGGACTTCTATGTTTATGTGCAGTGTACTTATGTGTATTGATATGTGTGTAATTATGTGTATGTATAACAGTCATGTGAATTGAATCAACTTTTTTTGTTTAGTACTCAATAGTAAGCTAATATTGAACTTAAGCCACAGGCTCAGATTCTCCTTCCATTAATTCAAGCATGGCCTCAAAATGGGGCCATTTTATTGTTGGAATGTCGGCTGCTCCGGCTCCACTTCTTTGTCTTTCACGTATGTCTTGTTGTTTGCTTTTGAAGCTATCACGCAGGTTCTTAAATCGTTTCTCAACAAGGACACCTGAAAACAAAACCCTTGCTGTAAGAATGTATTGTGCATACTGTATTGCTGATAAACTTTCTACTTTATTTCAGCACAATTGTGAGCGGTCTTTATTTTCTTTGCCCAGATCATTTCGACTGCAGCACCCTAGAAATCTGAATATTGGGCATCAAAATGAATCGCATGCCATCTAAACTTAAGTATTGGTAGGGGCTTAAACATTGCAAAATCTCTGCCCATGATTGAGGGAACCTGCAGCCGAGGGTTCCAGAAATGCTGCCCACCTAGTGTTTTCGACCGTCCACCTACATGTGCACGACATCACAGCTGACGCAATGATTAGTTGCGCGAAGAGTTATGTACACTGTTTCTTGAAGGTAAGCATGTCTGCCAAGCTAATGTAACAAAGAGGCTGTTTATACTGTCGGCAATCGAAGTTCACTTGCAAAAAGTCCACTTCATGAACCAGCACATGATGTCTTTATCACCTTCAGAGTGAAACTTTCTAAGCATTACTGCATTGTGCAAAACTCCACAGGTGAGTATATACCATTGGTATCGGACAAGCGAAACTGTCGTGTACAGCGGGAGCGATTGTTGTCAAACAAAAGCAAACATGTTAAATAACTTGAAAAGAAGGATGAAACTAACTAGAGCAAGATGACAATTTTTGAGAGAAAGAAATGCAACAAACATAGTATATGACTCAAAGTGTAACATAGAGAGAGCGAGAGGAAGGAAAATATAAGAAAATAAAGGGACCAAAACATGAAAACATACCAACACATAGAAGCAGATATGAAAAATTGACTTTAAAATATATGAACAAAGAAAATAAACAAAAACGAGGCACAGTTGGAAGCGGAGAGATATAACCTCTGGGAATAAAGGAATAATCGAAATATAAAGGCACCAATAGACAAAAACACAGGAGAGGAAAGCAACAGTTGTGAAGAAATGATTAGATATGGGCCACATTACAGAGGAATAAATTCCCCCATCTGTGCTTTCCTTCAGTGTTCGCCCAGCCACTAGAACACTACCATATCTTTTTTTTTTTTTTACGATTGCATGTCATTTGGCATCAACAGCATGCCTGACTCCCAAATCCGGACATTTGAGAGTGCTGCTAAACATGTTTTGTATGTCTTAATTACACGCTCCTCTATGGAGTGCACAAAATGCGCTCAAAGCAGAAGCTACTTTGCATTCTTTTTTGAAACAGCACAACTGCAATGCATAGGCAGAATTAAAGCGTAACACCCCCCCCTCCCTCACCGCGCACTAGATATTATGCATTGCAAATGCCGCACGTTCACAAAAGCACAAATTCCCTTGGCCAGACGATGACGTACAAACACAGCAAGGAGCATGCCCTAGGTGAGTTGGCAACTGCGAGCAGTATTTCGAACTTCTGAGCTTTATTATCAGCTATACAATGTTCTGTCATGTCGATTTCGATGTTAAACTCGGAAAGTCGCGAGAACAAACGTGCACACAACTGCGCTCGCATACACCACAGTCAATACATCTCATGCAAACTAAAACCTTGCAGTACAAATACCAATATTTTCATTGTTCATTCATTGGCAACGCCAGCCATGCAGTACACACCTGTTCTTGCTTATATAGCTACTCAAACAAAAAATCTCGGTACTTACTCGACATGCCGAACATGCTTCCGATCTCTGCCCAAGCCCTGTCCTTCTTTGTCCGATCTTTAAAAGAAGGGTGCCGCTTGTCATACAGATATGGGTACATTTTAATCGCGCCGATGAGGAGCTCGGCCGAGTACCCAAAGCTGGCCGTGGTGGCATTCGCCTGATGCGAGGAAAAATCCACGGAGGAACGTACGTGTCGTTCGTACCTCACGGCAGTAGGCAAGCGCAACGAGAAAAAAAAATAATATACGAGGTGGCCGGATGTAAACAAATGCTGACGTCACTTCTGGTCTTCGCTGATTGGTTAAACTGTTTTGCGACTGCAGTCGCGCGACCAAAAAATCGGTCAGGAAGCGACTGGCCAAAACAGTCGCTTTGCGACCGTTTGCGACCGTTCGCGACTGCTTGCGACCAGTCGCAAATGGTCGCGCGACCGTGGCTAGTCGCCGGTGTGCACCAGCCTTACAGGTGAGCTCTAGTACACTCCGCGTTTCACACAGTGAAACTGCAGCCTGGGGTAGCAGTGCTGGCGGGGGAACACGGATCTTCCGCGTCGGCCGCGTCCATGCATCGCAAGAACTGCAGCTTCGCATGAGTCGCCTATACAGCCGCGCTTGTCGCCGCCCGCATTTTACGGCGCCCAAACCGTGCAGTGGGGCACGTCCGTCGTTTTCTGTCGTTCGCTGTCCCTACGCCTCGCTCTCTCATTGCTCTCTTTATCTATTTACCTTTTAACCCTGTCATTTCAATCCCTCCTTGCCCCCCATCCCTTGTGAGCTACTGTTGGGGTGTCGCACCCTGATGCATGACAGTTACGGGGCTCACTTTTCTCTTCTTTTTCTCTTTAAGAATCACAGAAGGACGGGCACCGCGTGCTTGCATATGTTCGGTGCCAGTTATGGACGCGTGGGCGGAGTGAGTGTAAACGGTTGAAAACGATGGCGCTTCCTTCGTAGTTAAATTACGGAGTGACGGAGAAGTTTAACGAGACAACGTCGTCGGCCACTTGGAGCCTATTCAGAGGATTTCCGCGGTCACGTTTATTGTTTATTGTACGCGACGAGATTAATTTTCGACACAGAACACAAAAAAGCGAGCGCAGTAAATTGAGTGAAAAAAAAAAAAAGTATACGAGAAGGGAAAAATGGTTCCCGAAACTTGCAAATGTGATGGCCAGCTCCTTGTAATCTCCTGAGGCACGTCATTTATCTCCGCTATGCGAGAGTTGTCCCTCGGAACGAAGCAAAGAGAAAAAAAAAATAAAAAAAAGTTTAGTCTATGTCGAGAGGGGGGGCGTAGCCGGAACGGGCGGGCAACGCGAGCTCTTTTAAAAAAATGTTATTCAAAAAGCAAGAAATGTACTCTACTACTACGAAGAGGACGCGTGACGATGAACGACGGGGAAGACCCCGCCTGTTCAGTTTTCCCTTTCAGTCAAAAAGATGATGCAGCGAACGGTGAAAGACGCAAGAGCAGACGTCGTGACCCTAATGAGCCATTACTGCCGGCCACACAGCGGAGAGAGTCGACGGCCGCAGCCTGCGACAAACCCTTTCAGAGAGGAACCAAGTGAGAATTAAAGCCGTGCCGCGTCGTTGCGAAAGGGGCAAAGAGGAAGAAAAGCGCGGAACACGACAGCAACGACAAATGAAATAAGCAGCCGGACGGTAATGAGAGTAGGAGAAATGGCGCAGTCGCCGTCTGGACACTATAGCGCGACGTGACGCAATGCATGCGCGTCGCCGACCTCGTCGTCTGTCTGAATGGGAGAGTTTTTCACCACCGCCGCAGCGCGCGCTCGGGCGGGCCGTCCTTGAACTGAGGAGACCATCCCTGGGGAAGGGAAATAACAACTCCAGGGATGAGTCGCCGCGCCGACGCCGGCAGCTGAACGCGCGTAGGGTGTGAGCGCCCTATAAAAGCAGCTCCGCGGCTCGGGGTCGGTTTTTTACGAGCTGAGCGCGGCGAACTTTTCGCGGTCAGCGCGTCTCATTCGGCGCTGAACTACGGGCCGCACACGTCCGGAAGGATGCACGGTGATACTATACCACCGACCCTGAGGCGCCCCGCTATAAGCATCGATCGACAACGACTGCGCCTGGCGCGCGCTTGGCTCGCGAGGCGCCGTCAATGTTTTGAAACGGGACCGCGTCGCCTTTCTGACGCTTTGTTTTTTTTTTTCTCCGTATCTGTAGACTCAGCATTGCGATTTTTTGGTCTCGCGACTCGCCTCCGATCCCCGAGTGCTCCTCGTTTCCCGTCCCCGAATATAGAAAGGCGCGGCGTGCGTATCACGTACATGCACCTGCACGCGCGCCGTGAAAAACTGCGCCGAAATCTCGCTACGTATGCATCCTGCAGGCCGCATGTGTAACGAGACCATAGGCCTCGAAGGCAGTAGTATGCAGGTATACCGTCAACAAGACCCACATTAAGAATTGCAGACTGGGCGAGTTGGTTTCGCATGTCTGGTGTGCAAGGCGCGACAACGATAACGGAGGGACAATACACAAGCACACGTGGAGCGCCACTTCCAAAAATGCGCACTTCGAAAAGAGCCCCGCCGCGGTGGTCTAGTGGCTAAGGTACTCGGCTGCTGACCCGCAGGGCGCGGGTTCGAATCCCGGCTGCGGCGGCTGCATTTCCGATGGAGGCGGAAATGTTGTAGGCCCGTGTGCTCAGATTTGGGTGCACGTTAAAGAACCCCAGGTGGTCTAAATTTCCGGAGCCCTCCACTACGGCGTCTCTCATAATCATATAGTGGTTTTGGGACGTTAAACCCCACATATCAATCAATCAATCACTTCGAAAAGAACACAGTTTATATACATACCATGCGCAACCACGGTGCCTATGATTTCGCAGTCGCATTTGAATGCCTCAACTGTTTAAGTGATAGTGAAATGGAAACCACACTAACGCACTTATCGCCTGCTTCGATTATTTTCTCGACGCCAATTACTGATTTTTCTCATTTTTCGTGGCTTCGGGCGAGAACCACGCAGGCGCTAAAGCCAGGAATGGAATGACAATCAGGGCAACGAATCCGTAACACTAACCAGTAAGACTAATCATTGAGGCCAAGAAAATAATCGAAGCATGGGTAAAGTGCGTTATGGAGACTTCCATTTCACTATCACCGAAAGAGTTGCGCCATTTCAATGCGACTGCGCACTGAGGCACTGTCACAGCGCGTGACGCGTTTTCGAAATAAACATTGCTGTGAATGGCGCTCCATGTGTTTGTGTGTATACTTTCCCTCCCTCCGCCGTCGTCGCGCCTTACACTTCGAAAAAGACCCACAGCGCACACGTAATGCTTGTGTGGCGCAGGAAATGTATATACGCCGCGCCGAACCGCACTCTCGAAGCCGCCGCTGTGGAGGGTGGCGCGGCGTGCCACACGCAGCCGACGCATTGTCCACAGACTGGGTCGAGTCGATGCGACTCGCGAACACATTGCACCTCTCAAGGTCGCATCGATAAACAACGAGTGCAAAAAAAAAACACACACACAGAAAGAGGGGCAAAAGGCAGAAAAAGTAGCAACTCGAAACAACAGGTGGCGGCTGTTCGATTTGCGACCATTAAGACAGTGCGCGCGCTTCCTCGCGGTATGGGGACAAGCGCCGAGGACGTCCCAGATGAAGAAGAAAAAGAAGAGAGAGAGAGACTGGAGTAAAGATAATGCACAGCGGCGCGCTGCAGCAGACGGGCGTTCTGTTAGGCCGCGCGGTAACGGCTCAGCGTATATTACAGCTGGCGAAGTGTCTGGATGCGCCGATTATGATGTTGCAACGCAATGATGATGCCGCGCGACTTACATGGTGAAACACTGCTTGTCCGGACGTCGGGCACGTCTCGCAACAGCAGTCTATATAGCAATAAAGACGCTGTATGCAGAGGCAGTGGCACCCGTTTGGTAAGCCACGAGTTGAGTACGTATACATAACGCTTATACATTATCATGAATGCGCTGTTAAAGGCCTGACCACACGTATCCGGTGAAGCGTGTGCATCACGTGGCTTTTGGACGCGGCGTCGCCCCCCCTCTCTCTCTCTCTCCCGCGCTGACGCGCTGCAACGCCTCTGATGAGGTAACTGCGAGGGCCAGGTCACAGGACAGCACACTCGTCCATGCGAGGAGGGTGATGTTGCCTGTTTAGAGGAAAAGGGCTATATAACGATTACCTTTTGGTTACCTCTTGACACTCCGTATGCCGTTTTTCTCACGGTCTTGATATAGTGTAGTACTTGCTTCAGAACACGGATTAGCATGATTGCTCGTATAAATATTTCTTTTTAGCGCATAACTGTACTACGCACAAAAATTAACTATCCTACTATTTTGTATATTTGATTTGATTGCCTGTTGCATAGATTTTGACCGTCTTTTCTTGTTTTGGTATTGTTACCGATTACGTCCGCGTGATTTTCCACCCTCCGAACAAAATAAGGGCCTCTGTCAGGCTGCAGTGGCATCTGCCCAATCGACTGTCGAAATCAAATTGGAATTAAAAAAAAGATGACACCAGCTCTTCTAAAATGACAACACCGAAAAAGTGGCGCTGCATAGAAGCGTTTCCTCCGTTTGAGATAAGCAGTCTCACAGCAGCGCTCTTTAAGTAGATGCTCAATGTGCTCAGAGGTCAAAGAGACGAAAACGATCCGCAGGACAATTATGTCGCGCAACCAATGAGATGCGCGGAAATTAGCGACTACTAAGTTCGTTCTAAACCTGATCGCGTCGCATACAGAGAAAAATCAAAATTGGTAATGTTATTGCCTTCATTACATGACGTGAAATGACGCATTGTTGGGAGAGGAAAAGCTCAATTGCTCGTGTGGCAGATTATCCACTCTGATATCACATCAAGACATTGGGCCATACAGAAGCCCGGTTCTGAACACTGACCATTTTGGTCACTTTAATGATTATGAGCCTGCCTCGGAAACGCCGCTTATGTGATTATGATTATGAAATGATTATGTACCTGCCTCTGAAAAGTACCGTGCACACGGTACTTTAATTATTACAGGGATAATTGACTGATTCATTGATTGAATGATCGAGCCTACTGGATTAAACCCCCGCCCTCTTTAGCAGCTTCGTCGGTAGGGTCTTCCTAAATCATGCGTTGGCTGTGAAGCAAGCACGCTATATATGTAAGCGCGGCTGTATATTTTCTTATATTCTGTTCGGTGGTTGTCAATTATGTCGTACGTGCGGAACGTTAGGCGAAGCGCAGTCAAAAAGAGAGGAAACGAGATTGCATCGAAAACGCAAACAGGAGAAACGAGTTCCTCAAGGCCGCACGGCTTTCTTGCTTCTGTGCGACCCAGAGAGAAACTATTCAGCCCACCACCGCGCTAATGACCCAAGGGCTGACACTGCACCAGCTTCTGTCACGACAAGATGGGACCACCGGATACACCGAGTACATTCAGCCGAATGAAAACAAAGCTCGGGCCCGCAGCAAGTCACTCGAACTGCGCGTTCGTGACATCCCGACAAGTGCCGCACCGATTCGGTCAGCCGAACGCGCTCCCGACGGCCTGTGCGCCACCGTTGCCGTCGGCAGAGCATTCGAGAAACATCCCACACAAAGTGGTTCTAAGAGAGAAAGGAAGAGAAAAGTGAGCCCCGTAACTGTCTGCTTCAGCGAGCGACACCTCAACAGTAGCTCACAAGGGATGGGGGTGAGGAGAGATTAAAAGGGTAGGAGTAAAGGTGTAGAGAGAGAGAGAAAAAGTATGCCAAAGAGCGACGACATATCGAGGGGATAGGAGAGATGGGAAAGATGGAAACACGGTCACAGGAGTCCGAGGACGGGGCACCACTTGCGAGAGCTCTTGTCGGCGTTAGGAGATGGCGTAGAGCAAGTCCAGTCGGTCAGAGCGACACTGTCGTCGGAGGTCAGCGTCAGGAGATGACGTAGGGCGAGCCCAGTCGGCCAGAGCTACGCTGACGTCGGAGATCACGAGGGAACAACCGGTCGGCACGGAATCCAGCGAGCGAGTCCTGAGAAACATCCCCGTAAGGGCTGTAAACGTAATGTGCGCCACTGATCAGGAGCACGATTCACCAGGGTGGCTGAAAAACGTCAACGGTTGGCTTGCTTTCTTCCGTGACATTTCTCGCCCGAGAGTTTAAACGTCCCCGGACGCATGACGAAAGCCTCCGCTCTGCGAGACACTCTTAATTCACTCGCATCGAGCTTAATTCACACCTATCTCTTTGAATTTTAAATTCATTAAAGAAGAATAAATGAGTCACTTGATTCATTCCGCATGAGTCAATTCAACGTACCTTGATTCACTACTGATTTACGTTTATTTTTTTATTTAGAACAACCAAGGACAGCCAAGTACTAGCGAGTTTTATTCTATGAATATACGTCATAGTCACCGCAGGTAGAATCTCTCAGAGGTAGAATTGCCCGCGCTGCAGGCACGCTAAACAGGTTGCAATATCTGTCGCCAACAAACGTGCAGCACCATATTTATGAGCCAACTTCAATTACGTCTTTGCGAATTGTCCGAACAAACCGAAGCCCCCGTGACAAGGGTCAGAACACCAGGAGCGATGGGAGGCTGCTCTGAGGAGCTCGCAACCGGAGTTGCAGCTTCGGACAGTAGGCAGGACCAGAGGGGGTCGCCCAAGCATGAAAGTGTCCGGGCCACCTAAAGCGGCCCGAGGGCCCGTTGTCATCTTGATTGGACTCCCTCCCAACACACCCCTCACATGATTCTTTCGTGAATCAATAAAGTTAATTGTTTACCTGCCTACCTACCTACCTACGTACCTACCCACCCACCTACCTACCTACCTACCTACCTACCTACCTACCTACCTACCTATTTACCTACCTACCTACCCACCCACCCAACTGTACCTACCTACCTACCTACCTACCTACCTACCTACCTACCTACCTACCTACCTACCTACCTACCTACCTACCTACCTACCTACCTACCTACCTACCTACCTACCACCTGTACCTACCTACCTACCTACCTACCTACCACCTGTACCTACCTACCTACCTACCTACCTACCACCTGTACCTACCTACCTACCTACCTACCTACCTACCTACCTACCTACCTACCTACCTACCTACCTACCTACCTACCTACCTACCATATTTATAATGCGCGGACACATTCCCGATAAACATACTGTCTTTTAGTTGGGCCGACCAAAACTCAGCTTAATTTAAGATCACTTCAAACACTTGAAAACCATGCACTAAATGCAACGCGAAGCTTAGGACATATGGTCAACCGCCACAGGTCTGGAGGCGCGCGCTGCGCTCGTGCCTTGCAAAATAATAATAATAATAATAATAATAATAATAATAATAATAATAATAATAATAATAATAATAATAATAATAACTGTGTTTGAGTTTCCATACGTATAAAATATTCCTCAAAATTCTCCGGCCCTTTAAGATTGACAAACGTTCATTCCAAAGTATATAACGTGTAATGGCAGGTTATAATTTAATAGCTTGATTGCTATACTACATGGCAGAACAAAATATGGTGAACGAAAAATTGCAGTGAGAATCCCTAACCTCTTCAACGGCTAACCCTTAAGTACAGATATCCTCAATTCTGCAATTTCCAAGCGAACATTAAAAAAAAACGATAAAAGAATTATTACGTTCAAAGGACTAAAAACAGGGATATTATTCCGCATCTTTTTTTTTCTCTGCAAGTGGCTCGCGAGCTTTATAAGGTGAACCTTCGTTCATTTTTTTCCCTCTTGAAAGTTCTATGTGCACTATTTTGTATCTGTTGGTGCTCCCACTTTTGCTGTGCAAAGCAAGAGCTCGCAAGGTACAAAACGTTGCTGTCTTCGTTTCGGTATGTTTGGTGTCTTTATTATTCATGAATTAAACTTGTTTATTTAAAACAAGTGACCTGATTGATATTCGTGTGCGCATTTATGTTTTGCAAATGTCGCTTTTGTGCTGTAGCTGTTGCTGCTGTATGGGCGGCACGGCCCCGTCAAGCAATGCTTGCCTTAAGCTGTGCCCCGTACAGGGCACTTTTAATGTTGTCCTAAATAAACCAATGAGGAGAGAAAAAAAAGAATTTCCTGTTTCAGTTGCGCAACGCACGTGCGCAGCATAAAGTGTTGCTTTTCCATCTCGATGTGCACTTTAATACTGTGCTCCGAGCGTGCCCGTAATACCTGTCCACACACACACACACACACGAACACACACACGCACGCGCGCACACACACACGCACACACACACACACGAACACACACACGCACGCGCACACACACGCACACACACACACGCAAGCACGCACGCGCACACACACGCACAAACACACACGCACACACACACACACGCACGCACACACACGCACACACGCACGCACACACACACGCACACACGCACGCGCACACACACACGCAAGTACGCACGCACGCACACACGCACGCACACACGCACGCACACACACACGCACACACGCACGCACACACACACGCACACGCAAGCACGCACACACACACGCACGCACACACACACGCAAGCACGCGCACACACACACGCACGCACACAAGCACGCACGCACACACGCACGCACGCACGCACACACACGCACGCACGCGCACACACACACGCACGCACGCGCGCACACACACACACGCAAGCACACACACGCACGCACACAAGCACGCACGCACGCACACGCACGCACACAAGCACGCACGCACACACATACACACGCACGCACGCACACACGCACGCACACGCACACGCAAGCACGCACGCACACACACACGCACGCAAGCACACGCACACACACAAGCACGCACGCACACACACACGCACGCACACACACACGCACGCACGCGCACACACACACGCACGCACACACACACACGCGCGCACACACACACACGCACGCACACACACACACGAACACACACACGCACGCGCGCACACACACACACGCACGCACACACACGCAAGCACGCACACACACACGCACACACACACACGCAAGCACGCACGCGCGCACACACACACACGCACGCACGCACACACAAGCACGCACGCACACACACACACAAGCACGCACGCACACACACACAAGCACGCACGCACACACATACACACGCAAGTACGCACGCACGCACACACGCACGCACACGCACGCACACACACACGCGCACACACACACACGCACGCACACGCGCAAGCACGCGCACACACACACACACACGCACGCACACAAGCACGCACGCACACACGCACGCACGCGCGCACACACACACGCAAGCACGCACGCGCACACACACGCACGCAAGCACGCACACACACACGCACGCACACAAGCACGCACGCACACACGCACGCACGCGCGCACACACACACGCAAGCACGCACGCGCACACACACGCACGCACGCGCACACACACACACACGCAAGCACGCACACACACGCACGCACGCACACAAGCACGCACGCACGCGCGCACACACACACACACGCACGCACGCACGCGCACACACACACACGCACGCACACACGCAAGCACGCACGCACACACACACGCAAGCACGCACGCACACACACACGCACGCAAGCACACACACACACGCACGCACACAAGCACGCACGCACGCGCGCACACACACATGCAAGCACGCACGCGCACACACACACACGCACGCACGCACACACACACACACACACACAAGCACGCACGCACACACTCAAGCACGCACACGCACACACAAGCACGCACGCACACACATACACACGCAAGCACGCACGCACACACATACACACACAAGCACGCACGCACACACACACACACACACGCAAGCACACACACACACGCGCGCGCGCGCAAGCACGCACACACACGCGCGCGCGCGCAAGCACGCACGCACACACACACGCAAGCACGCACGCACACACACACGCACGCACACACACGCAAGCACGCACACACACGCACACATACACGCACACACACACACAAGCACGCACGCACACACACACACACAAAGCGAGCTCGTTTTGCTGCTTTTATTCGTGACTTTGGACAGCGCAATAGTCACACGTTGCTCCGCTGTTCAAGTGTACGAATGAAACTATCCCTCTAACGGAGCTCAACCAGTCGTGCTATAGCCACAGCGCTGCTTTTTCATGACTTCGTCTTTTACGTGTGGGAATCGACAACATCTACGACGTAATGAAATCAAGTGAGGCTGACGTCACCAAAAATAAAGTCTTCCCTTTCTTCATTTCGTGCACGAATGACCGCATACGCGGCAGTTTTTTCTTCTTCCTCCCTATTTAGTTACAGGAGTAAGAAAGTGACGGTGGGATATGAGGGCACTGCCCATCACCCCACCCACTGCGTAATGACCTCAGGCTTCGAGAGCAGCAATAACCAAAGTGAACGAACTGATTTGCCGCGCTACGCAGCGGCAGGACCCCATTTGTCGGTGGTTTTCCTTACTTTTGCCGGCCCCTTCAGTTTCATGCTGATGAGCCCGCTCAGGGCGATTCGTCTTGCCCAATACGGGAGGCCCGACGAGGGTTCATTTCGATGACGTCAACCCATAGAGCGCGCAGTCAAGGAAAAGAGGAAATTTCTCAAAGTAATGGATGCGCTCGCTATATATATATATATATATAGTGGGAGTAATAATTCAATGGGCCAGTTAGTCTTCGTGAAGGTATGGGATATGGCACAACGGGAGCGTTGTCAACAAGGATAAATATATTTATTTCCCAACAGTTTCGGGAGGGGTCCTCCCTTCATCAGGGGATGAGTTATACTGACATGTTATACTGTCAGTGTTGATAGTGGTTCTTTCTCTTGTTTACTTTCTTCCTTTTCTTTCTTTTTTTCTTTTTTTCTCCCCCTTTTTTGTTTTTTTGTTTTCTTTCCTTTTTTTAGTTCCCTCTCACTCTCGCAAACATTTTTCAAGGCGAGTGGGACGCGGCAGCAACGAAGTTTGGAAGCTCATGTCAGTATAACTCATCCCCTGATGAAGGGAGGACCCCTCCCGAAACTGTTGGGAAATAAATATATTTATCCTTGTTGACAACGCTCCCGTTGTGCCATATCCCATATATATATATATATATATATATATATATATATATATATATATATATATATATATATATATATATATATATATATATATATATATATATATATATATATCCACATATATATATATCCACATGTGTGCGTGCGTGCGTGTGTGTGTGTGTGTGTGTGTGTGTGTGTGTGTGTGTGTGTGTGTGTGTGTGTGTGTGTGTGAAGCTTGCGCCTCGCTTTGCACCCGCAAGGAATCGCTCAATCTATACGCGCGGATCAAAAGCATGTTCAATGGCTGAGATGACACGATTGCGATTGCGTAAATTCTGTGTGTAACAACGTCTTTACATAATGCTATAACGTTACTGCGAAATATGTATATGGGAAGGAAGTGTATATATATATATATATATATATATATATATATATATATATATATATATATATATATATATATATACATATATAGCGGTATACGGCTGGAAGAATAACATACTATACACTCGAGCATACGATACATAAGTTGATAACACGCATGTTTCCCTGATTGCTGATTGGCTTGCACAGATGGTGCGCAAAGAGCGGGAAGTTTCCGACCAGCACTGCGAGCAGAGGCCACCTATAACCGACTGCTTCAGGCCATTCGAGACACGGCTGAGCTCGCCGAACAAACGCTGGGCGCAAGCATGTTAGTGCGATGCATGCAGACGCCGCAGAAAATAGCGGCTCCCTCAAAGGTGACCCACGAATCCTTGCACATGCGCGGTATATATAGAACGGCGCATGTGGGAAAAAGTGGCGCACCACGATATGATCGCGGAACGGTCAGTATAGACTGTTTTACTGAGAAATACGGGCGCCGCCATGTTGGGCTGTTAAGCCGATGTTTTCTGGTTGTTGTACATTGCGACCATGTATAACGTATATACGAGCCAAAACGCGCGTATTGTACCGCCGTAACCCTGTTTGTTTAGTCGTCAAAGGTGAGTAACAGGATGACAGACCAATATTGCGGCCTTGAAATTCATCCGTAAAATAGCCTCTAGGTTGACAGCCGCCCCGCCGCGGTGGTCTATAGTGGCTAAGGTACTCGGCTGCTGACCCGCAGGTCGCGGGCTCGAATCCCGGCTGCGGCGGCTGCATTTCCGATGGAGGCGGAACTGTTGTAGGCCCGTGTGCTCAGATTTGGGTGCACGTTAAAGAACCCCAGGTGGTCCAAATTTCCGGAGCCCTCCACTAGGGCGTCTCTCATAATCATAGCGTGGTTCTGGGACGTTAAATCCCACATATCAATCAATTTTGACAGCCGCCATTTCGTAGCGATGCGCTTGGTCAGAGCCCGCGTTGCCAACGGTATCAGTAGGCCACGAGTGGCGGATCGCGATAAGGCTATACTACAGATGTACTCGAGCATAACGCATCGCTGCAATACATCGGTCCGCCAAGACTGGGAATCGAACGCGCGACCTCGTGCTTAGCAGCGCGACGACATAATCGACACGAGTCGTGTCGGATGACTACACTTTTAGCGACCGCCGCTAAATGACTCGATCTACATACTGAGCTAATCGAGAACATTCGGGAGCATGGCGGTCACAAAAACGATACTCGGTTCGTGATATGCGCGCACAATGGTACACACGTGGTAGTTGTACAGCTATATACAGTTGGGCTTCACACGTATGGTCAGCAACGTCTTTTGCTTTTGAGCATATTCACCCGAATTCACAAACACGCACCGAGCTGAAATTGTTCGTAAAGCAAATTTCAGCTAACTTTGATGCCAGACTTATCATTAGCGAATGTAAGCGGCCCATAGCAAAGACCACTTAGAGAACGCAACGCTTCGTATCCTGTGGCCGCGTTCACAAAGCCATCTTACGTAAAAGTGTTCGCAAGAGAATATTTCGTCCAATCCTGAGACTATAAAGGTATCATTAGAGCAGCCTATTGACCAAGTTGCGAAAGGGAAGTTTAGTGAATACGGCCTGATATGCCGTTGACCAATTGACTGCATACAATCGACAGGCGTGCAACTCTTCTTCTGATTGTTCGGGGACCTGCGTCTTTGAAGCTCGTGAGTAAATAAAAGTTTAACGGAAGACCACGACCTTTTGACTGTGGGCACAACCATATGCATATAGGGCACAAAGCGATAAAAGAGGTTATCCAATATCGGCTCACTTGGCACAACGGGTTACTATAGATACGGTAAAGCTGTTATGAGATCACAACAAGGGCAGCTTTTGGCGCAGTAGTTGTCCGCCACCGCCGGGGTCCGTAACCGCTATCGCACGAAATAAGGAAGAACAACGAAATAAGGAAACAAAAAAAAATATCCCTGATACAATGGGATTGTATTCTGGGCCTTTCCAGTGTTCTACCCTGAACAGAATCAGGCCGCTGCCTGCAGCTTTTTATGGAAATATTGCCATTAAAACTTGTCATCCATTCCAACACAAGCCATCATTTCGGTATAGCGCTCACATGCGCACACATGAAAAAAAAAACACATAAGTTCACACAGAACACGCAATATTCAAATGTACGGCAAACACACAAGCATCTCCTTGGCAGACAGACCCTTTTCATGTCGGGGAAGGAATCACGTTAACGTGTGCAACACAGCGCCTTAGAAGAGTGAAACAACCAGGTGTCATGCAATGTGAATTGCGTAACGAGTGGGTCGTTCAAACCTTCCAATGCAATGTGAACTTCGTAACGAGTGGGTCGTTCAAACCTTCCAACGCGTAACAGAAGACTCGGCCAATTTTCTTCATCGTCATCAACCACCGCATCAACATAGTGCACACGATGCCTTACAGATGTGAAGAGGGTACCTCACTTTTTAGTAGAAAAAAAAGCATAATGACACGGTGGGTACTTCCCTGCATAACAAAAAAAAAGATAAGATGACTTATGACGTATAGTAGATGTCATGCAAGTGTAAGTGCTTTAGAAAGGCCGCTCTGCCAACTTTCATGAGACATGCGCTGCGCGTTCCCCCGCAGGCCTGGTTTTTTTTTTTTGTCTTGTCATTGCTTTTTTCAGCTCGTTTAAAGGTTGGTGTACACAGCTAGCTTTATTTAAGACGACTAGAAACTTCTCTCCCATCGCTCATCCACCGCGGTGGAGCAGTGGTTAGGATGCTCGGCTGCTGCAGCCGAAGGTCGCGGGTTCGATTCCCGCCGTAGCGGTCGGATTTCATTGAAGGTGCAATGGTATAGAGACCCGTGTACTGTGCGATATCAGTCCACGCTATAGAGAGCACAAGGTGGTCGAAATTACCGGAGCCCTACGGCAACTCTTCTAATCATATCATGGTTTCGAAACGTTAAACCCCAGATATTATCACTCTTTCATTATTAAGCGTGCAAAAGTATCGGTATACCGCCCGCAGTATGAAGTAGTGTTGAAAACCAACGTGCGTGTAAGGAGCTTTTTACTGTATACTGTCCTGTTCTTCAAATAACACGCGTGCGCTTGCTCCGAAGATGCCTGCTTCCTACGATACGAATACTTTGCAGACAGAGGGATGGGGAAAGGAGTGCCTACTTGCCATAAAACCTCTAAAGTGCCGAAAGATGCAACCGCGAAACGAATTGATCATTCATGATGTTTGATATGTGGGGTTTAACGTCCCGAAACCACCATATGATTATGAGAGACGCCGTAGTGGAGGGCTCCGGAAATTTCGACCACCTGGGCTTCTTTAACGTGCACCCAAATCTGAGCACACGGGCCTACAACATTTCCGCCTCCATCGGAAATGCAGCCGCCACAGCCGGGATTCGAACCCGCGACCTGCGGGTCAGCAGCCGAGTACCTCAGCCACTAGACCACCGCGGCGGGGCGAAACCGCGAAACGAAGAGAATTGTCGTATTCCTTATTCGACTCAAGAAAAAAAAGATATATGACTAGGGCCCTTAGCTCCTTATTATAAGAGACATGAAGGCGAAAGCGTTTTCCACGTTATTCGCCTCGTCATTAAAACGCTTCTAGTTCTCTGCATGTTGTTCTTCTCAGTCAATCGTATTCTTTCCCCTCAATACGAAGCTACCTTACGCGGTGTAGCGCAGTCAGTGGGATTGGTGCATCTTCGACTTTATAGACGTCGTGTGGTGACGTCCTCGTATACGTCGTGATAAGGCCACAAATTTCGGGTGACCTGTGACATCGCAAGATCCATCTTCCCTTCTCAACAACTGTATCGGCCGTCTTGTCGAGAGCGTCCGCACACGGTATAGTGGCCACAAGAAGATCGATTTATGGGTTACAAAAAGGAACGCTATAGCGTACAGCGTTGCCAGGCGCTGCTGCTCTATTGACCGGTGTACAGTGTTGTCCTGTTCACTGCCCGTTGCAAACAACCGAGCGCATGATGCAGTTTCTAAACAGCGCGGCACTTTCTGTGCAGCACGCCGCATTTTCAAGGTCACCGTCTGATGAGACACTTCAGGACTTAATTTCTCATAAGGAGCTTATTCGTGCTAACAAAAATAGCAACAAAGAGAGATAGAGAGAAGCTGCACAACAGTGGTCTAGTCATTATTGCGGTCGACTGCTGACCCGAAGGTCACCGGGTTAACCCACGGCCGCATTCCGGTTTTGGGACGCTAAACCCCACATATCATCATCATCGTCATCTGCCGTATTCCTGTGGAAGCGATATATGCTAAAGGCCCGAGCACTTAGATTTAGGCGCACGTTGAAGATCACCAGATGGTGGAAACTTCCACAGCCCTCCACTACGGCGTCCCTCATAATCATATCGTGCGGTTTTGGAACATGAAATCCCAACGATAATTATTATGATTACATATTCTTTGTCCCAATCTATCTGAGCCATATTGACGAGAACGTCTAACGCTAGTGATTCTTCTTAAGAGAGTTTCAGCCAATCCGAATGCAGGACATATCATTAGCGATGCGAACTGGCAAACGAGAGTTATGGACGAAATGTTCTGACAATTCGGCTCCTGACTTCTTTCAGTCGCGTCCAAAAGCGTTCAGCCTTTTCGTCACTTTAGTCGCGACTACCGGAGTTTACGTTGTGCACAAACGTGGAATGTTGAGTGCTCCTGATACTTCTCGCTCAAGCGAAAAAGAAGGAGACACGCCTAAGGAATGCGCACTTTTTTGTGGAGTAGTTCACTGTTTTAGGTAGTGTTTATTTGTTCAATTATTTGTTTGTTTCGTCTGGGCGAAAAGTTTGCGGATCTTGAGTAAACTTTGTGTGAACTCTAGGGAACTAACGAATCGGGATTTAAAAATAACAACAAGAAAGCCTGAGATATACGTACACCGAGCAGGGAGTGCTTTTGTTCACACGGCACCTCGCCTTTCCGTGACGAAAGCACTTTACCTTTGTAAACAACGACGCCAAGAGGCAGCGTCGTACAGTCGAAGCTATAGGCTCGCAGCCAAACAAAAGCGAACCACGGGCGCGGGACCGAGTTCAACTGCATTTACTGCGTTGTTGTGATTTATTTATTTTCGTGCTTCGGTCGCATCTGAATTACTCAAAGCTGTCAGAATCCAGACTCAGCTGAGTTTCCATTCGCAGGTGAACCACTCTCAAGCAGTCAACCCACAGCCTTGTTAAAATCAGCCTTACGAGGACGGCTGAATCACTGGCCACGACGCTTCGCCGCAACCTGCATGACCGCGAATAACGTTCGGCAAGGAAATAACCGGTCTTGAGTTTTGAGGCTCGTCACCCTTTCCATTTTGTGCGATGGCTTCACACAAATACGGCACAATAAAAGGTGATAACGGATGGTGGGCGCAAAAAACGGCTCAATTTTATCATCACGCAGAGGCACACACCTGCGTACATGACCCTAGCCATGGCAGCCTGAAGTAGGGCCTTCTCCGCATTGCTCGCGTGCTGTGCGGATAGCCGAACCGCAGGCTGCGAGAGCACAGGGTTACTCGGAGGTTAATACCACCTATTTTTATTATGTTTTGAAAGCACAATGGGAATATCGGTATCGGGTTCACTTATTGTACTCTCTGCTGCATCAAAATCAAAGGGTCGCACATGCGGCAGAACGGCGTCTTTCTGAAACTACGTATTCGTCACGGTATACTAGCGAAGAAAGATAAAGTGTAAATTTTCACTGTTATGTGACGCGCAGTGTTTCATACCAGATACACTAAATTCTGACCGCGTGTTGCGTTATTGTTGAACAAGCAAAATATCTCGATGTTCGTTTTTACATTGCCCAACATATCGACTGAACACCGCACAACTCACAGCGGGAATGGGAGACCATTTGCGCTCTGACCACTGCACCATTGTGATTACATTAACGCGTCCGCAAGAATTCTTGGTGTCGCGTTACAATGAAAAGCAGCGCTAATTTAATGAAATGAAAGAAAAAAAACCATTTAACCGACCGAGCGTAACCAGCGAGCTTAGAACGCGGCACTCTTCTGACTTCGCTAGCGGATCGGGCTGTCTTTTTTCTTCTTCTTCGCCAGTGCCCCTATATTATACAGCCCGCAAACTTCGAAGTATAGTAAGTTTACAGCACATGCGGATCTCTTGCAGAGTCATCGCACTTATAAGTGCGGCGCAAACATACAGCAGAAAAAAAAGCCCATTTGAGAATATATATACGCCTAAGCATTGGCCATGCCTCTCCTACACGTTGGCCCGGCGTTCCCAAATGAGCGAGAAGTTATATAAAAGCACAAAACCATTTCTTTTCTCGCCACGTACATGCTTCACCAACAGCGCGGCAGCCTTTTCGACCATGCGAAGGAGCGCCGCGGTGCGGAGAAAAGAGCGGGCCACGCACAGCTCTGGAAACACGCTCTCCCCCTGCGATGAGTACGGACGGAGAGAAACCCACCGCGCTCCCGCCATCTCGGAGGCCATCTTACACGCAGAAGAGCATCGACGCACTCGATGAGTCTAAACGAGATCACTTGCATAAACGTATACTCCTGGACACTCCTGTAAAATATGACATATCCAAAAACGATGAAGCGTCTAGCTCGAGGCAAACTTATAAAACCAAGCATGCAAAGGCATTTTGCACTACATATAACATCGCTGAAATCACTATGCAACAACTCGTTCAAAAGAGCAAAAAACAACAACAACAAAAAGCATTTCGTGTTCGTAGAGCACAGTAGGTCTCACTTCTTTGAGCACGCAATCACACTGTCTGACGTCCCATTAGTCGGTGTACTCTGAAAATACCAACTTACGGCGTATATATACTGGCGTAAGATAGAAAAAAATACAGTTAACGCACTCACGCGATGCCGTATTACGAGGCGCGCATACAGCAGTTGTTTCTGAGACAACCGTGCTTCCTATTCAACTGCAATCTCGCTCTTCAGTCAACTTCATTGAAGAGAAAATTTCCGAGTGTTTCGGCAGCTCGACAAAGTCGAAAAAGGCTGACAATATCTCTATCTTGAAGCAAACTTAAAAAAAGTAACAATCCAAGCAAGTATCTATACATACATCACACAGATTTCATCATAACACTCAGTCAAGCGACTTTGAAGCTGTGCGTTATGAAATTTAAGTCGAACATGAAAGTATGTCGTTGCCTTGACAGGCACTCTCAATTCGCAAGAAATGTTTGATCACCGTGATTATTTACCCATTCACTGTTATTAAGTGCTTACATAACAGACGATCATCTCTATAATTGCGATTGATTGTCGTGCACGTATTACAACGAAACAGAGAATCAGCGTTTGGCAGAATAGACAATGATTCATACAGCTATCCGTCGCGCATGCATGTACCAGTGCATGTCGCGAACTTAGCGGCTCGAAGACTGCCCTACCTAACTAAAACGCCAAGCTTTTCATACCTGCTTAAACATAGGCCTGGAATCCCCCCCCCCCCCGCCCCCAAAAAAAGAGAAGCTCCTGCGCTCTGTTCGTGCGTCAATCTGGTTGCGGGATGCAAAGGTTAGTGAAGGCGCGGCAAACCAACAACATACAACCCTTACGAAGGAAAATGCACGTTAATTCGACTAGTGGATATGAGAAGACGATCAATGGTGGCTGGCGTTTACGTAAAAAAAATATCTACGAAAAAAAGTTCCATACGTACTTCAAAATGCCGTTCATTGATTGCCTTCACCAGAGATCATGACTGGCTGTGGCACCTGCTCATACACAAACTGCGTAAATGTACGTGATTACGTGCTTGCGTGAGTGTGTTCCGGTTAATGCCGCAGTTAAATCATAAAAAGTAAAACATTCATCGGTATTTCACAACTGTTCTCGACACGTGCTCGAATTGCTCTCGAATCGAAAGTAAAAAGCGGCTATGCTGCCCCCCCCCACCCCCCCAGAACGGAGAGAAGGAGAGAGAGAGCTCAGAATGGGCGCTGCCCTATAAACGAATGCGAAGAAGCGGAAGCGGCGTTCACATGGGGCGTGTTGTGTAGTACGTACCTCTCGGTCGTTAATCAGCCAGTGGAGAGTGGGACCCGCGCTGGAAAGGCCGCTGCTACAAGTGGCGTTGATGCGCTCGCCGATCCGGTACCGGGCTTTGATGCCGGTCAGGGTCGGACCCTGCAGGTCGGCCGCTGCGAGGGCCACGCCGGCAAGAAAAAAAAAACAAAAAAAAAACACCAGCATTAGGCAGGCGGCATGCATGTTCCGCAAAAGCCGTCGAAGCGCTGCCCCGGCCCTCGTAGAGTACGCCTGCGGAATAACGACCGCCTTACCCTGCCCTGAATAAACCAAAAGGAGTGAGGGGCAAAGAACATAAATGTCACAAGTATTTGATCAGCTCATGACACGAAAGACGCGGGAAGTATGAGAATGCCATTCACCGCCCTGCACCCGTATAGATCCAGCCTGTCAACTTATACCCCTGTCACACGGCCACCACTAAACTCCGTTGAACACCGTCAACGTAAATCTCCCCTAGGTGGTTCGACGGAGAAGGAGTTGTGGCAGTGTCACACGGCAATGAAAAGGTTGTAACAGTTGGCGCGAGGGGGCTCAGCTGGCGCTGTTTGATTTTCGGAAAAGTATTCTAATTTCATCTGTATTGATTTTTTCGTGAATCCTAGTTATGGGGGTTTTACAAAAAAACGCTATTAAGGAGGTAAAAGGCTAACAAACCATAAAAATATTTTCAAATAAAAACGAATTTGCTAATTGTAGCGATGCTGCTTGTGACGCTGGCCACATTGTGCTTTTAGTTGTTTTGTTGCCTGTGTTCGTGCCCGTGGGCGAAAGTTCTTGTGCTTCCTTGCCTCGTGAGTGCACATTCTGTGTTCTTCAGCCATGAGTGACACAGTCACGACCACAACCACACGCATGGACGAAATATTTTTCAAAGGCGCCGGCCGGCCTGACTCGCGAGGCACCATGTGCGAGGCACGGAGTGTAGAGCATCGGTGCTGAGAGTAAGTGAACTCTGGCGGGCGTAAATATATGTAAACAAACACGCGTCGTGAATGAGTACTACAATGAAAGAACGTTTAAGATTGCCAAAATGTATTATTCTTTCACTCCGGCCACTTAGTGCTCGAAATTTTTCTATGACCTATAGACTGCTGGGGACGAAAGTACCTCGTTTCGCTGCGAAGGGAGATCGTTGAACGTCCTTTGCGAAATGCTTCATTCACCTTCGTTTGCGTAAGGGTGGCCGTGTGACACGGACCGCATCTTCGTTGTCGTAAGGACGAGGGAGTTAAACGGTCTTCGCTGGTGCCCGTGTGACAGGGGTATTATATATATATATATATATATATATATATATATATATATATATATATATATATATATATATATATATATATATATATATATATATATATGTGTGTGTGTGTGTGTGTGTGTGTGTGTGTGTGTATGTGTGTGTGTACACATACAATCACCAGCGCCCAAAGAACGTCTCTGTGGGCGGAGTCCCAAACATTAGGACGGTCACCATTAATACAATTGTAGATAAAGTCGAACATTTTTCACGTACATAAAGGATCACACCTTTAGCAACGCAAAATCACGAAAAAATCACAGTCATGAGTGAACATTCCATGATTGTGTGTCCGTTGAAAAAACTTGGATGATCTCCCCGAAGGGAACCCTGATAGAATGCGAAGCAGCAGTGTTGCGCACAGGTGGCATCACGGGTTGAACGTTGCTAACGCGGGTGCCGCGGCAAGCGCAGGAAGATTCGTTTGGAGCGATCACTGGCGTAGGTCTTGTAGGTGAAACGTACAGACATGTTTCAACGCGCACATTAGGCTCGCGTCAATTTTATTACGCGTGAACCGACGAGACGGCGGTGCAGCGAGCGATGGCCGCTGCAAGTGTTGTGGACGAACAGACGAGCTGGCAGCTGCGCGCGGCAGGCGATGGAGAGAGTGACGTCAACGCGCACAAGCGGCGTGACCTACTTGGTACCGCGCCAACACCTGCGGTGCGTTCGTGCGGAGGGACAGCGTTACACAGGCTAGTCAAAGAGCTGCTTCGCACCTAAAACTAGCTGCAGTTGTTTCGTGTACGAATACAGCCGATAAGCGAAGCTCCTTAGAAACGGGACGCAAACGAATATGCGCCTACTCGCTGCCGGCTTTCATGAAGGCGGTCAAAGCCAGTGAGCGTGCGGCGCGCGCAGCACAGCGCGAGCCAGCCCAGGCTAAGCCCACACAATGAGCCAGGCCCGAATCCACGAGGGTAAGGGGGCGCCCTCCCCCCCCCTTAGAAATTAGGAGGGAGGGAGTGTTTTACCTAGCAAAAATAATAACTATGGGTGTTTTTCAAGGCCTTCAAAAAGTGCCCCCTTTCCGAAAAAAATTCCTGGCTACGGGCCGGCAACGAACCAACCACTGGGCAGAGTGGAACCCCGAAAATGCCACGGGGTCGAAGACGGTAGGGCGAAGCGATGGTTTCCGCGCGTTCGTCGGTTTGGTGGTGGTGGAGGTAGTGGTTAAAAGAGGAAGAAGGCGTCTAATTTCTGCCACGGCCGCTGGATGAAAAAGCGCTCTTTCAACCAGTGGCCGTGTTTCTGTAGCCCGGTAGGGAGCACGGCGCAGTGCCTGTTCGTCGGTTTGAGGAGAGAGCAAAGAAAGAGGGAGACAGGCGGGAGAGGGGCGCGAGCGGGGATGCGGCGGGGAGCTTCGACGGCGGCCGTATGCTGCGCTTAAGAGCTTCGCTCCTAAAAAAAAATCTGTCAGTATTGTATACAACGCAGTGTGAGCAAATTTACGCGTGGCAGAGCCTATCCCGATGTGCATACTTACCCATTTATCTGTCCGCGCTGATCCAACAAATACGTGGACGCTGGCGGTTATACACACATATAAATCACTACTGACTTGCAAATGTGGGGTAAAAAGAGAGATGTAATGAAAAATGTATACCAAGTGTCTTGACGGAGAGAATACCAGAATGAAAGAATGCCACCACCATCTCAATTCATAAAAAAGGGACGTCAAGGACTTAAAAAACGCATGCCAATAGGCTTACGTTGTCTACAAGCTACTTTTAGGGGGGGGGGGGGACGCACAACCTCTAGATTTTTTTTTTTAATTCGTGTCGGTGTGGTTGCGCACGGCTACCTGCATTTGTGACTCCTACACTCATGACAAAAATTGCAAAAATATAAAACACTGTCTGCTTTCAGTGCAGTTTTCAGTCAAGAATGTCGCCACCCGCACTGAAGCCGACGCGTCCGGCATTTCAAGCGGATTTCCTCAAAGTAACGTACACTTCGAAAATATGATCGCAGGTAGTCTTCAGGTTCCGTTCTTAGATTTTATAACAAATATAAGCGTGTCACGAAAGATGGTTCATTACAGCGTTTATCCACGCGTATACTGCGTTTGCAAAAAGTAAGGCGAGCGCAAGAGAAACGAGTGATATCACATTCTTCTGCTCTGCCCTTTTTATTTCGCGGGCGAACTGTCCTTGAAATTTGAGCCGTGTTTAGAGTGTCCGCTATTAGGGAGTTTCAGAATAGCGCACCGCGAGCCCTTGCGGTGCGGTCGCTGCCACTGCGCATGCGTCGTAACGCGAGTCGGCGTTCGCGGCCCGCCCGCAGAAAATCCGAAATATCGGGCGGCGTGTGCGGCCCGCAAACGCTAGTTTCGAGGCTACGGTGTCGCTGCGATTGTGCGTTGCAATTCGCAGGAGGACAAACGCTATTATAAAACTCATGTGGCGCCCGCTATGCCAGCGCGCCTGCAAACGTTATTCTAAAGCGTCCTATTAACGGTTTCGTTTCGCGTGTACCATGCAGCGATGTCGAATGTCCGCGGTCGCCCGTGGACACGGCGCAAGAGATCGATGTACGCACGGATGCGATTGACCCCATCGTTGTTGTGCGTGGCCGGACGGTGTGGCGGCCGTAACCTTGACAGCAGCACACGGAACGATCAGCGCGGCGCCCGCTTCACGGCCGCGCCGAGCGCGCCACCTACCGCCTCTTCCCCGGCACAGCCACCGCCCGTGTGGCTGACGGGGCACTTGAATACCGGGGCACTTGTATTGGGCTGATTGCAGGCGGACGGTATACCCGCTGCTGTTGTCGACCTCGTCAGCGGGTGGTACGCGAGCACTTCTGACGCAACACCTAGCCTGTCTTTACTTTTCTCTCTGTGTGTGCGTGCGTGCGCATGCGCGTGTACAATCACAAGTACGGGCCCTCTTTTACTGAGAGAACAGCTTATAAATACCACTTCAACAAAACAGGGAAGCCGCGGCGCAGAGGACTCCCAAATGAAGCGCTTTCATTCTGGCGCAACTCGCATTCGAGGATGTGCAGAGAGTTATCAAATGGCGTAATCAGTGAGGATACGTATGGCGAACCTGAGGCAATTCAGGCTGCACTCCGGCCACTTATTTTGCACTTTTTTTTCTTTTGTCGCAGACTTCATACGTCGGGGGAAAAAAATAATTTAGTAGAGCGCACTCAGACTCGCTCAAGAAACGTCTCACTCCGACTAACACTCGTCAAAGTTTTCCTCAATCGGACTCGGATTCACTAAGTGTTTTCTCGTCAATGGGACTCACTCGGACGCATCAAAATATTACTCACCCGGACTCACCAGTGAGTTTGCCGGCCTATACGGTCACACTTCCTGGTTCATCGAAGTGCTAAGTATAGAGAAACCTACCAACACTCCAGCTATACCGACGTCGAGTACAGACGAACAAACCACTGGTAACTCGCATTTCACCGTTGTAATCCTGTTTGGGCTCCTGTGGCGAAATTCGCGAAGCTCCATTTCTCAAATGCAATTTGCCATTGTAATATGTGCAACGCCACGATTGCCTGAAATTCTATCTTGTACCTCAGAACAAAACAATTTAACGATTGAAGCGGATCCTTCCCGATCGGAAGACAGAAATAGAAATTATTTTCGCACCAGCTTACGCGTGTGTCGAATGCACTTTAGGAGCGATAAGACGCCACGAACGACAGCACCAACAATATCTCCTAATCGTCCGCGCCATGCATAAAACCGACTTTAAAAATGTCATGCACAAAATGTTCGCGTGTGATAACAGGAACTTGCCGTATGCTCAGGTTTGGGTGCACGTTCAAGAACCCCAGGGGGTCAAAATTTCCGGAGTCCCCCACTACGGCGTCTCTCAGAGTCAGGTTTTGGGACGTTGAACCCCAGATATCTATCAATCGATAACAGGAACATGATTCGAGTACAATGAATTTCACATCTGCACGGCATATCTGGTATAGTGGCCTCTACCAGAAGGATATTTGTCTACACGCGGATAAACTATACGTCACGCATCGTGAAACAAGCTGAGCGTTGATTAAAGCCAAGCAGCAATCATAGGAGAGATTGTTACGTATTCGGCGGCTGGACGAAAGCCGGCCCAGGAAACAGGCAACCCAAGCAGTGCCAGGAAGACAAATCCCCCTTTTTTATTCTGTTTACGACGCGTTTTAAGCGCTATACAGCCAATCAATGGTTGGCAGGAAAGGAAAGAAAAAGAGTTAACAGCACATCGAGCAGGGCAATCTTATCTGAAAGCCGCCACATAGCAAGGGGCAAACACTGCGTATGTTACAAGCTATTCAATTCGCATATATGCGACTCCACATACGTCAACATTCCCATCGCTCTGCAAGAAGAAACAAAAAGGTTGATTTGATAATTGATTGATATGTGGGGTTCAACGTCCCAAAACCACCATATGATTATGAGAGACACCATAGTGGAGGGCTCCGGAAATGTCCAGCTTCCGGGGTTCTTTAACGTGGCACATAAAGGTAACAACTGAAATCACCACTGCGGATTGTACGGCGCCAAAGGTCTGAAGGTATATGCGCCTTGGCCTTCTCACGAGCGCTCGTACACTGGAGCACATATGCGCTGCCGAGACGACCTAAACGACGTCTGCGTAAACATTGCCAAAGCAAAGAAACAGATGCAAGAACAACGTATGGCCGCTTCGCGCGAGACTGGAAGCTCGTCTGCCAGATGGCTTTGGGAGCCAGGGTGTGTGTGGCATGCGGCGCCGGCACTAGCGATGTCCTTGACCTGCGGCCGTGTCAGCGAGAAACCAAACAGATGAGATCGGCGTCGTACGAACACGCAGGCGCGAGCAAGATGTGAACGCGGCATTCCGGTCGCACAGCTAGCGTTGCGTGTGTGCACTGCGAGGAAGACGCTGGAACGCACGCAATGCGGAAACAAACTGTGCGTATATGCACGTATACTACGAAGGCTATCTTGTTTCGCCCGTGTATATACACGCCGACAAGGCGCGCTTCATCGAGCTGTTCGAGGAACTCGTCTATAGAGCGGGCGGCCCATCGCCGCGACAGGAACACGCATCTCAAAGCAGGGACGCATGGGCGAGTGCACGCACTTAATCGTCCCGGGTCGCCGCGCGGCCACATTGAGCGGATGGGCAGCGGCACGGGAAATCTCCAGCTCTCCCCGAACGAGTCAATAAGCAGCATCACCGCGGGGATTTCTATTCGCGCTCGGCCACGAGTAAGCCCCCATTTCCTCCTGGCCGCAAAACGGTCATTCATGGACCGTGAGTGTATCGGCTAGATTGTCATTACTCGGCAGATTACCGTTACAGCCTATAGCTCTGTAACGGTGCACGGTACACAGAGAGCGGGCCAAACTACATGTACTGTATACAGCTCGGGTTATGATAACCACCGGATCTCTGTTCCTTCTTGGTGGCACCGCCGCTGTTGCGTAATGTACAACGCCTGTATGAAAAGACCCACACGCCTCAAGAGGAAAATGCTTCGGTTGAGCCTATAGGAAGGAAAAAACAGCCGAGCCAAGCGCCACGGGCGGGCGGATTAAAAAAAGATAGAAAAAGTGATCAGGCTTCCTCCAACGGCAGACGCTTCGACTATTCAAGATGGCTTCTGCCCACGCGTTTTGTCTCATTCGCGGTACCTGACATGAACGAAGTGCCGACGCGGGAAATGAGCCGTCAGTTAAAAGTAAGCCCATGCAAAGAAAAACAGAATAAATAAATAAATAAATAAATAAATAAATAAATAAATAAATAAAAGAAATCGAACAGCGCCTGCAGCATAGTAAACTCGCGGATGACTGCAGGCAATTCAAGTATTTGTATACACACACACACAGGCTGTGAATGGTCGCTGCCTTTTTCTAATGGAGCGCATACAGCTTTCTTGCGAAAGATGTCTGGAGCCGCAGACACGCGAGCACGCCTACAATGACAGGTGTTTCTCCCTCGTTCACCCGCCGTCATCACGCTGTCATCATCGGACGTCTCTCAAGCTTTGTACGCAGTGACGATGTTGCTCGAACATTTTAAATATATTTTAATTCCGAAACAGCATCACATACAAACATTTTTCTATCTTATTTTTACGTCATTTACCGAACAGGGGCGCCCTTCAGGGATGCCTACAAGAGGCTGTCGGGACACGCGGGAATTTGGCGAGCCGTTGCCCGCTGCGTGGCGTGCACAGTCAGGCTGAACGTGTGGCCCCTGCTATATAAGAGCGCAGCTTTCATCGCCAGAAAACTCAAGCTGGACAGAACACATAAATAAGGTGCAAACTAAGGTTGCACGATCACTTGGTTTATACTGCAAGGAATCCGATGCCATGTGTGCCCTTCGCGCGACAGTACTTTTCACCCGTACATTCACATATTAGCTATGGCTAATGGGGCAACGGTAACAAAGCCGACATGGAAAAACGGGCAGTATTACAATGTCGAGCTGTTCGTACGTTTTTATCAGATGAATACATAAGGTCTTCTAAATTAATGATGCGCTGAAATATCTTTAATATTATAAACTCTTACAGAACCGTCGAGAGATTTGCATTTGGATATTTAAAGAAGTCTATAGCAACTTCCAGACATTTACAAACCGGTACCTCAGTCGAGATTGATTGATTGATATGTGGGGTTTAACGTTTCAAAACCACTATATGATTATGAGAGACGCCGTAGTGGAGGGCTCCGGAAATTTAGACCACCTGGGGTTCTTTAACGTGCACCCAAATCTGAGCACACGGGCCTACAACATTTCCGCCTCCATCGGAACCTGAGTCGAGAGACGCCAAACTTCAGTAGGAATGAAAAAAACTCAAGCCAAATTATAGCACGCAAAACATGGAGTATGAAACTATGCGCTTAAGCAATGTGTACCCCTCCATTGTTGAAGCTAGAGATTGTAAAACAGTTCGTGAATATAAGAAATTAACACCGAACATGTTCCTTGTTTTGGATTTCGATGTGTTGTAGAAATGTCGTGGTGTCACTTCAATGATGACAAGAACGTTTGGTGACTCCGGCGAAATGTTTCTAAGTCTTATTGTTACAAAGTACCACTAGTTAATTCATCAGTGATTGCGATTTTGTGTTCCTACTGACGCGCACATATTATATTCGGATGCCGCTGGCCAACAGAAAGTAGCGTTTAAGAGAAGCATGCAGTGTGAATATTTCACACTCGAAATAATAAAGAAACAATTGAAAGTAAGGCATTCTGAACAATCAAAATATTTTTCAGATTATTCAAAAAGTCAAAGACCTCAAAAATCACTCATTGGTCTGGTTTCCTTCGCACCTTGGAACCATTGAGGGTGCCTCGCTCAATCCCAACGAGGAGGCGCACTCGGCTGCACGAGGTTTGACTGACCGTGTGCCGGGTAACGCGTCATCTCCTGGGCGACCTGAGCCTCTCTGCTCGTACAACGAGATATGCAAGCACCACTATCTGTCAAGAAGGCTGCTGCCTCTACCACACTCCTCGCTATGCAGGGCCCAAGCTGTTACTCTCCGACTGCTACAAACAAACACTTACCCGAGCCCTGCGGCACTGCACACAATGTACCCTGAACGGTTTCCAAGCCCGGACTGTCCCCTGTGTGGTGGTTATGCGGACTTCGAGCATGTACTGTGGGGCTGCGCCTCTGCCGGTCCCCCTTTCACCCAAGAGGAAATGAAGCGACTCATTAAGGCCCAGGACCAGACCTCTCAAATCCTGGCCGTCCAGAGGGCCCGCGCGAGGGCCGTCAGGTTTAACCTGATGGTCCCCGAGTGGGCCTAGCCAGGTGACGCTGAGTTTACTCGCGTCTATTGTGGACCGAATAAAGTTGTTTCACTCACTCACGCATGAAAAGCCAAGTCGATTCAGTTTCAGCACGATCTCGAGTTTCAGCGTCACCCCCGGAAATTCCGGGGGTGACGGTTTCAGGTTAGCCGAGAATTCTTCGCACGTCTTGGCAGCCGCCTGAAGAAACCTCCGCTATATTAATACCGACGATTGTTAGAATTTTGCGTCCCAAAACCACCATGTGATTACGAGGGACGCCGCATAGTGGAGGGCTCCGGATATTTCGACTTCTTTGACGTGCGCCTAAGTATGCGGACCTCTATAATTTCACCGCAATCAAAATGCAACCGCCGCGGGAGGGATCGAAACCGAGTCTTTCTGGTCAGCAGCGGTGTTACCAACCAATTTCTGGTAATACTACATATCACCAAAGTCAGAATCACCCAACTTTACCCTATAGACAACCGTTTTTATTGCCCAACGTTTTACCCTGCACCTATAGAAATAGCGCCGTGTAACAATGATTAACGTACAGATAACGCACTCTTTCCACGACGTTCAGACGTGCCTCCGGGAACGGCCCACCTATTATACCGTGCGACAATGACATCTGTCGACGCCATCATTTGAAGAAACATTGTGATGCCACAGTGACGTCACAACGAGTTCACGGTGACACGGACAATTCTGGCGATATGTCATGCCACAATGACATAATGAGGTGGCGTCGTTATATCACGATGACTTTTTGCAACACTCGCGCTGACGCCTGCCATCACTTTTCGTGTCTGATATGGGGCATGCATATATGACGCTTTTGCCTTAATAACTGAAACCGACCACCGTCGCAAAATCTGAAAGCCCATCCACGCAACGAACAGACGGGAGACGACAGAGAGGGTAACTTCCCCCTCCCCCCAAAGAAAGACAAAAAGCGAGGCGGGGAATTTAGGCCCAGTGTTCTGTCTATGTTTGATTTTGTGGGAGGGGGGCGGGGGGTCAGCGCCTCTGTACTCCCCAGGGACGCCACCCATGTTCAATAAATGGTTCGTAAGAGGAGGTTCCACCCAATGCCGACACTGGACATATCATTAACGAAATTGACCGGCCAAGGAGAAAAAACGCTCTCGAGGGGTTTTCGGAATTCGGCACCGGGCTCAAGTCTAAAAAAATGCGAAATAAAGCATACATACTTTCAACTTAAAGTACACCCGCATATGTGCGTTCGAAATAAAAGAAACGCTTATTGCACGGTTTGTTCCTTTTCAAACGTCATGCTTGAGTGGTATTCAACAATGCCTTATGTCCACCGTTTCCTATTCACAATGACTTTCTCAAGTATGAGCAAACTTGTCCAACAAATTGGTCTTCCCAAACCCTATGACAACAGAGGTGTACTAACTGCACATTATACCAATCACTGCCTGCCAGGTCGATATACGAGGGGGGGGGGGGGGGGGGGGACTGGCGCATGTTGTTTATAACTGCAGATAAAACGCGAGCTATCATGCGCAGTCTTTCTGCAGATGCTGAAAATAGCAACACAAATTAAGTTCTTGGCCGTTTGGACCAAACAATTGTCCACGCGGGCAATGATATTCGAGACTACATAAGCATGCAGCATTACTCCAACACATGCAAACTTTGCTGCTTGCAGAGCGCGAGCAGCCGACCGACGTGGATTCTTGCGAGGGAAGCTGGGTTAGCAAGAGCTGATTCAAGAATCCGTTACAACACAAAGTGGCGACGCGATGCGGACGAGATCAAACACTGCAGTTGGCACTCTTGACTCAGCGCAGAGATTTGTTAAGGCATGGAGTTACTGCTGGTCAGTTTAGTGATTTTACCTAATTCTCTGACGGCATACAGCGAACAGCGCGAATGATATACCGGCCGCCACTGTGGTTAGTGTCTTCATTTACATGACTCTTACATGTACACACAGCCAGACAGCCCCGCCGCGGTGGTCTAGTGGCTAAGGTACTCGGCTGCTGACACGCAGGTCGCGGGTTCGAATCCTGGCTGCGGCGGCTGCATTTTCGATGGAGGCGGAAATGTAACCCGTGTGCTCAGATTTGGGTGCACGTTAAAGAACCCCAGGTGGTCGAAATCTCCGGAGCCCTCCACTATGGCGTCTCTCATAATCATATAGTGGTTTTAGGACGTTAAACCCCACATATCAATCAGTCACACAGCCAGGCGCCCGTATACCGAGCGGGTGACGAAACGAAATGCCCACTGTTATTGCGCAGCCCGCGATTCTCCGAGGGCTGTCAACTCGGTGGCCCTGCATGAATGCTCGGCTGGCTTCCAATCAACGGCGCGTATCGCGGGAGCAGGCGTCGGCTGGCCGTGTTCCAGCTGGATGCCTGCAGCGACGGGAGCATCCGTCAAAGCAGCAGCAGCGCGCGCAAAACACACACACGCGCGGAATGTGTGCGACGTCGCGATCAAACATGTGATCGACAAACATCCCTGTTCGTTAAACTCGGCTGGAGAACCACGCCCTGCCGGCCGCAAACCCTCTTCGCCGATTTTCAGCGCGTGGAAGCGCCGTGCCTGTTCTTAATGGCATGCACCAAACATGAAAGACTGAGGGGGGGGGGGGGGGAGTCAGATTTATGCCACTGGCAGGTGACGCTCATCGATTGGGCGTCCTCATGCCAAAAGACGACACCATTTCATGCGGGTGGCGGGCTTCCTATATATATATATATATATATATATATATATATATATATATATATATATATATATATATATATATATATATATATATACAGGGGATAATACCACCGTTACAACGGCAACCGAAAATGAGGAAAATAATTTGATATGCGGGGTTTAACGTCCCAAAACCACCATATGATTATGAGAGACGCCGTAGTGAAGCGCTCAGGGAATTTCGACCACCTGCTGGGGTTCTTTAACGTGCACCCAAATCTGAGCACACGGGCCTACAACATTTCCGCCTCCATCGGAAATGCAGCCGCCGCAGCTGAGATTCGATCCCGCAATTTGCGGGTCAGCAGCCGAGTACCTTAGCCACTATACCTCCGCGGCGGGGCACAAATAATAAAAAAAAACATGAATGAATAGTACAGAAAAGAACGTGTTTTAAAGCCGTTACCTGTATTCACAACTACGTTACAAATCTTATTAGGACCAAATTTTAACTAACCCTGTCACTGGACATAACGTATAAGTGAGGACATCCAGCCAATAGCAAAACACTTAGGCAAAAAAAAAAACGCTATGTGAATTTGGCTTACAGTTTGTCTATATATCCACGAAAAACAGACAGGTATTAATGTTCTTTTTGTATTTGTAGAACTGTATATACTTAACAGCAGAACGCATTGCTGAGCTCATACGGCTTACAAACGCCACATTACTACAGTCCTACTTGTGCCATATAATGATTACAAACTAATATACCACCCCGCTGCACATACATCGCACCCTCGATTGGCGGACAGTCTTTCGCGTTGAGCGATAGAAATGGAACCGAGTGAAATCAATCACGATGTTTTATACTGCCCCAGCCCGTAAAACTATATGCGACTATGAGCGGCACATTGGCCTCCTCCATTTTTTCTTCCTGTTCTTTCAGCCGTGTATCGGGTCGGCCGTTTTTTCTCTGTGGTGGCGAGCTAAAGATGATCTGAGGAGGCCGGCGCGTAGCTTTCGCCTTTCTCTATACGAAAAATAAACGGGCTAAGGGCCAATGTGCTGGGACAGCAACATTTTACAGGACAAATTCAGGAGGTATACGAAGTATCGAGGGATTGCATACACGCGACAGATCGATGTCGGCTGTCATATAGCGCTTCGATCGGTGTCGCAGTGCCATACACATACGAGGACAAGCCACACGACACGATTTGGTAAGGTGCAGTGTGTAGGCCGCAGAGTAGACGATGAGGAAGTTAGACACTAGCATTGTTTCGATGCAGTTCTGAGGCAGACGTGCGTAAGGCATAGAATTTAAATGTTACGATTGACAAAAGGTGGCGCACGTAATGCTAGACATGAGCGAATTAACAGCCAGCTGAATGGTGACTTGGGGACGGAAGGAAGGAAGGGATACAAAAGGGGGAAGGCAGGGAGGTTAACCAGACAGCAGACCCGTCGGCTACCCTATACGCACGGGTAAAAGGGAAAGAAGGTGAGTAGAGAGATTAGAGAGACAGAGTTCGCAAAACATGCGCAGTCAGGTCGTAATAAATGAACAGGCTCTAAGACACGAAAATGATTGTGAATCCAAGCTCATAATCACAAATGTTCGTAAAAACAGCCAGACATATCTCACGTATGCTTTTGCGTGGTATAAATAAATACTCTTCATACTTCACATCAGCGAAGGCGCGAAGCAATGCAAGGGCTTCTTTCGTTCCATGCTATTCCTTTCCTATTATCCACCACTCGTGATCAGTCCCTGTGATAATATAGGCGGGGCATCGCTCTGGTGCCACTGACGAGAAAATCGAGATCCACATTGTATACAACTAACCCGGCCCATGGACTTTCCAACTTAATGCTTGGTAAATTCGTATCCCCGGCCATTCGCAGCACAGTAAAAGAAAAATGGTCGATTGCACGTATCGAGATAGCATGCTGAAAGCTTATCTCCAACTACACCTGAAGAGGTGGGACGATATAGATTTTTTCCGAAAAATCGCCAAGAAACTGAAATATCCGATTGGTGGCTCAGCAACATGTGAACAATGTCGCAGGTATGCAGCGAGACGCCCGGTTTCAATGCGAATCACATCTTCAACCTTACTTCTAGTGTAGTTACAATGGATATTTGCAGCTGCGTGTGTGGCTTGCAACTCATATATTAGTTTACAATCACCTTATTGTCAGCCTCCGCAGGCTTCCTCCGTCTACAGTGACAGGGCAGGCAACCCACACAGTGAGGAATATACCGCGGAGTCATATTAATAAGAACGCGTTCTGGACAAGGGTTTCGTGGCGCCAAGGCGAAATTTCGTGTGGTTATGTTATTTTCATAATGACCGTCATCAACCATTGTGTGTATGCTTTCCGCTAGCTGCCAACTGTCACAAACGTTTTATGTCTCTACATCAGGGGTCAACTCCTCTCGGCTAACGGGCCACAATTAAACATTTACCCACTTAAGGGCCAGGACAATGGCGAAACTAAATGCAAGAGGAAGGGGACGGGGGGTCGAGTAGATTGTACAAAATGTGAGCTGACATTATTTCCATTTTTACATTTCCATCTTTCCCACATCTCATTTATGAGTTATTACTATAAAGAGCATTTCGCGCCATTATTCCCACAATATGTCAATACCAATTTTCAAAATGACAAAATTATGGACGCCGACTCTTAAATAGTTCTCTTTCATGGCTCTGTATGAACACATGGTGACCATCTTCCCTCACGACAAAAATAGTTGAGACCAGTTACGCCTGCCGATTTACTTTAAAATAATAATAAACAAATGAGCCAAACTGATTCATATGCGGGCCGCGCGTTTGATATACCCCTGCTCTACATGATGGATACTCGGAAGTACTCTGAGTATATTAGTATATGTAGCCGACGCTGTTTGCATGCTGTCAATCACATATTGAACCACCCAAAAGGCTGCAACGAAGCACCGACGGTCGATATATATATATATATATATATATATATATATATATATATATATATATATATATATATATATATATATATATATATATATATATATATATATAGAATTTCGCATTACCGTCTTGCTGCCCTTCGGCGATTACTTCCGTTACTTCAACGCTATCACGCACGACGCGTCATGGCCGTATAATATATCAACGCACGATTATACGGTTCCGTCACCTCGCGCTCTGTGACATCAATGTCGTTGTCGAAGGCGTAAGGCCGTGTTCAGAACGGGACTCGTACAATGCGGATCGAGAAATTGCAGCTCCGATTGAGGTTTGATGCATGGGTGGTAGCAACGTACACTGACGTAGGCATTAACGCGTGCGCTTTAGCGCTGCGGGCGAAGCGGTTGAAGAGACATGCGTCGAATGACACGCACACGAATCATTCTCCGCCCCCCCCCCCCCCCCCCCCCGCCCGGCGTCCGCAGAGACGGCCGCAATCTGCCAACGCACTGTCGAAGAAACGCTCCTCCGACGCCGTTCGTTCGGCCTGACAGGGCAGAGCCTTGCACGGACAGAGAAGCCAGGCGGAGAAAAAAGGGGGAGGAAGCAATCGACTGTAGGTTTCCCTTCTTCCGTGTTACGGCCGGACAGAGTGGATCAGAACGGGCGGCAGGACGATACATTATACAATGCAGTTGAACGCGAGGTCAACTCAAGTTGCCGTTGTGAATGTAACAAAGGAAGATACAGCCAGGAAGGGAGAGTACAAGCGTGTCGCCCCTCCCCTCCAGCCCCTGCAGGCAGATGTCTGTAGGAATAGAACAGCGTGAAGCACTGTTCGCTTGCCCTTCTCGAAAATAATCCTGATTTTACATTTGATTACGCTAGAATAAGGAGAATGTACGCTATTACTCACACAACAGCGCTTGTCCCAATGCCTTCCCTGCTGTTCCAGAATGAATATATACAAACCATTGCAAGTTACTGTCGTCAAGCCAGAATTTATTAACCAGTAAGGACGAGTTCCATCCAATGCCGACGCTGGACATATTAGCGAAGGCGGCCGGCCAACAATAAAGAGCGCCCATATAGGAAAAACTTTGTTAATTAGGCCACAGATGACCATAAGAAAAGACAGGAGGCGACAAACGCATGGCTGCTGTGGCCAACGCAGCTCAGACATTTGTTGTATACGTTACTCGACACAGTTTAGGCCTCATGTCCATGTCGAAACCTAAACACGATCGGTGCGGAATGTCGTACACAAACTGATGTTGCCGGTATACTACTCAATTGAAAATGCTGCTAGCAGTACGGATGTCACTAAGTCGTGCTTGCTCAATATGCGCATATATAGTTAATGTTGGAACAGGCTCATCACTCGAAGACTCAGCGCGTTCTAGTATAGCATGTGAAACCGCTTTTGAAGAACTTACAGATATGTATACTGTAGTTAAATTTGTATGACCTGGACGCACCCGTCAGTACCAGCTTTATTCGTCAAAAACTCTCACAAAGCCATTTTTTCGTAAGTGCTCCTCACCTTCGGTAATGATATGTCCAGCACCAATGTAATTTCCTCTTTCGAGCAGATCAAGCGTGATCAAACGGAATACTTTTTTACATGTACGAACCCAGATTCGCTATAGATAACATTAGGTATTTTTGTACTCATATCGATAATATCGTATAAGAAAACTTGACTAGTGATTGATTTATATCTGAAGTTTCACGTCCCAAAACCACCATTTGATTATGAGGGACACCGCAGTGGAGGGCTCCGGAAATTTCGACCACCTGTGGTTCTTTAACGTGCACCCAAATCCCAGTACACGGGCCTGCAGCAGCCGCAGCCGGGATTCGATCCCGCGACCTGCAGCGGGTCAGCAACCGAGTACCTTAGACCACCGCGGCGGGGCTTACATAAGAAAACTTGACGCTTACATAATTCCCGATAAGCTGGACCTATAGAATTGGAGAAACACAATTTTATGATTATGCACTAAAAATGACTTGAGCACATTCGTGCATTCGTAGGTAATCGTGCTCTGTTATGAGTACCTTTACAATAGAAGTGCACTCATGTCGCGCCAATACTTACATAACGGCACCCATCACTGCTATATGTAGCACCAAGGACATCCCAGACAGTCCTTGTTCTTGTTGCCTTTCACTTGTGGCTCATACCCACTGTGGGGGATCGGCCAATAATTGAGTGGTCTTATAAAGTATTATTCGATTTTAGAGTAAAGGAACTTACAAATTGAAAATGTTACAAATTTTAGAATGAAATTTTGATGATCACTGATCTGTACTTACTATAAAGTGTTTGTATTAGTAATAGATAATAACCTAGATCAACACCTAGATTTAAAAAAAAGAAGAAAAAAGGGAGAAGTTATGCGTATGTTGACACAGAAGAATAATGTTAGTTTGTCTTTTCGTTTCATTCAGATAATTCTGCACTGCCTCGCAAACTTTGGAATATTCACATCTGTTCTTCATCTTGCTCTCTTCCACATACATAGCACGAGAAAAAAACATAAATAAACAAAGCGTGCAATGTGAGCATGAACAATGGATGCGAGTTTCTTCGTGAAAAGGTGGCGGAATGGAAGACAGACGTGGTCGAGTGTCGTTTAGGAGTCTGTATGCCATGGCTGCCCCCCTGACTACGGCCAGTCTGCGTAGAGGCGTGCGTGCTGACGCCGTGGACTCTCGGCAGCAACAGGCGGGCTGCTGCGGTTGCGTGACAGCTGCTATGCCGTTTTACTTTTATGGAAAAGGGAATCGCCTCCTGCATGTCCTTGTTAGCCCAACTCCCAATACATTTTGTGCCTGAATACCTGCAAGGGTTGGTCGACGATGCGCCGGTGGAGAACTGTATTCGGCAGCGAGGCCTCGGGCTGGAGATGGAGAGGCCGCATCGAAACGGAGTATAGAGGAAAAGCTCGCAGATCTTCTCAAAGCACAGGTAACAGCTATAGAGCAGTCTATAACAGTTAATTTATGCTAAAGCACCTCTGGTTAATGAAATAGTTCTTTATGTAGGTTTATATTCATTCATCTCCATTAATCCCCTCCCGTTCTAGTGACTGCTGTTCAGGTGCCAGCAGTATATAGCCTTTCCGATGCGCAGTATTGTGAGAGTATATGTAAGCCTTCCCGCACCGCATAGAAAACGTCACGGAGGACAACTTTGCAGCGCTATTGTGCGGCAAGAGATCGCCTCTACCACTGAAGAAACAGTTCAGCTCACGTATGTTCTACGAAGGACAGGTCATTGGCACTACGGCTCATGACGTCAGCCTGCAGTGAGAGCCTATTGGTGATTTTGTAGATCCGCCTTTGAAGAGGGAATACGGCTGTTGCTATGCAGACTCAACAGGGGTGGCGGCACTGCATTCTACTCTGCCAATACGTCATATGCGGTGGCATCACGAGGCAAACGGGAACGATTTTATATATGAATCATTATATGAATGCTCGTGATTCTATATAGGAATGGGTTACTAGGACAGGGTACGTGAGATGAAAAAGTCACAATTTTGCCGCAAAGGCGAGGAAATGAATGCGATCGCAACAAATTGCAATGTCACGCGAAGAATGACAAGCTGATGGAAACATGTCCCGCGTTGCTCACGCACAATAATTGACGCACAAAACGTACTCACAATACGCACAATAAATGACGCACAAAACGTACTCACAGGTACAGATGAACGCGAATAAGTGTCTCAGTTGTTACTTCGCTGTGTCTGAAAAGCGCGCCCTTTTCGCAAACGGAGACTGTGCAGCGAGTGCTGTGACCTTTGTGCGTCCGGTAACTGCAACAGAATCGTTCCGGTGAAAGCGCAAGGCGTACAATTCTCCCCACCTCGACGTAAGCGCGCACACGCGTGAGCAGCCCCCCCCCCCCCCCCATTCGCGGGGCAAAGTACGCGTGGGAGATGAGAACTCGCGTCGACGCCTCTTGGGTGATCTGGCGACGCGCGCTCATTGCGCTATCTCGCTGGGAATGCTGAAAACACGATAGTCCCCCCCGAGATGCCCGTCACCAGCGGTAAGTGGTAGATATAAGTAGCCTGCCATTTCAACGTTGTAGGGGGTAGTGTCTAAAGCCTCGCACTCATAAGCAAGAGGTCAGACGTTCTATTCCGCGGCGGGCGGCGGGAGTCTTTTTGGTGAATGACGGCAACGTCGACACCGGCGGCAAAATCTAGCTGAGAGTGTCCATATAATTGCTATCGCAATAAAAACAACCACCGAACGTAGACAGCCTACATACTGGAGGCCGCGTGTGTAGCCCCCCTAACCGCACGGCGACTGGATTATCTCGTCACGCGACGTTTAGCTCTGTTCCTTGTATTGACAATGACCGATTACGGAAGTACCGAACGAACTGTATACGCTTACTCATCGTGATGTCGTCTTATGCAGGGGCTTCTGGACACACGAAATGAATGCGAGACACAAACAAGCGTTCATATAGGTCCAAGGTCCATATATGTCCAAAAATTATCCATGAATATCGAACACGGACAAAACCGACACAGCAGTGATATGATAAACCTAGCGGCAAAGCTGCTATAGGTTTATCACATCCGATTGTTCTCCATATTCAAGTGCATCTAAAGTCAAAGAAAGTCTTGACCTTGCAACACTACAATGCAGATGGAAGGTGTCTCGTTTATTATTTTTTCCTTATGTTATATTAGAACCTTTCACCTTTTGCTACCTCATTGACAACGACGCCAAAGGCAAAATTTCCACGCTAGGATCATTCCTTTGAAGTTCGTCAACCAGTCGCCTGTACTGATCTACTTCGTTTTTCTTTTCTTCATTTGGCCATCCAGGAGTGGAATCAAGTGCCGAGATCTATAGCTGAAGAAATAAATGCTGATAAATATTCAGAAATGCTTAAACAGTTCTCATTGCTACACACAAACCATTGAGAAGATCAACTACACTCTTACAGATTCTGAGACATTTTAACTTTATGTAAGGTTATTCTAGTCCATGACGGAAATCATTTTACGTTTTGAGGCGTATATGAATCACTGTTTTGCTTTTTTGTAGACACTTCTACTTTCTCCCTGCCTTGTCCACACTTGTATGTAAATTGTGTATGAACTTCGTTCCGCAAGCGCTTTCTGTAAACCTATTTTTTTCTCTTATTGATTTTTCCGCATTTATGAATAAATTGTTCGTATGTTGTTAACCAGTTTTGTTTTTCTTTCAGCGAGTATTTTTTTTCCTCTCTTGCATATTCTTGACTGCCTGTACATGCACGTCCATATGCATTAATGATTGAACACCACTATTTTTCTTGTTTTTATGTGAAATGTTTTGCGTTCATTGTAAAAACCTATTTGCCCACCTCCCTCCACGCCTATGTAATGCCTTCGGGCCTTTAGGGTAAATAAAAAGAAAAAAAACTACCGCCATTGAGATTCTTTCCTGCCAGCCTCTTTCGACGGTGTGTAGTCGTTATTCATCGACTCTTCCCGGATGCCAGACCAACTAGCACAACAGTTCATGTTTCTACAAGCTTTTAAGTTTTGCTCGCATTAGCGTAGTCTCAAAGAGGGAGGGGGGGGGGCAACAGCCCTCCCCCCTTCCCGCTTAATTTGTTTAATTTTGCATGTACACGCACACATATAAAACACACACAAACATAGATAAAAGGTAGTTAAGCACACTCATCCCCCCCCCCCATAAAAAAGGGTCCGCTCTGGTCGCTTGTATGTATCGTATTCACGACACCATGGACAACCAACTAGCCTTATCATACACCACCCTCGCCATCTTTATTTACACACAGAACGCTTGTGCTCTCACAGAACGCTCTCACAGAACGCTTGTGCCCTCTTGTGTCTCTCACAGAACTTGTGTCTGTGTCACAGAGCTTGTGTCTCTCACAGAACGCTTGTGCCCGTGTCTCAGTGTTTTCAATTTGTTTTCCTGGAAATCCTGGGAGCTGCCGCTCCCTCCTTTGCGGTGATGCTTCAGGACACACCTGAGAATGTTCCAGGCGTGCAACCGTCGCGCCGGACTTCGTCATCCAGGAAGCGTAGCAACGCGTCCAGCGACACCGACAGTGAGGCAACCGATTTGTATTCGGATGGCTTTGAGTCATCGGATGATGACTTCACGGTCGTCATGAATCGATCTACAAAACGAAGACTGCTGCGAACGGCATCGTCGGCAAGTGTTTCCACCGTTAAGACTGCACCACAGCGGTGGCCGCACACCATGCTGTTTATGCCTGAAGACCCTGCATCTAACTTGCGACTTCTCAACAGGCAAGTTCTGTCTGTGCTTCTCGAGGAAACCGCGCCGAATGAGATCAAAGACGTGAGGATCAATGCACGAAAGAATGTCCTTGCTGTAGACGTTATGCACCGTAGCGCACTGCAAAGCCTTCGGCACATAACAGAAATCGGCAACGTGAAAGTTCGGCCAATGGTCGCTACAGGTTGTAATGGCACTGTTGGCGTCATTTATGATGTGGATCTTTCCATCTCAGCTAATGACCTGCCAATACTAATAAAGCCAGCGACTGAAGGCACCCGCATTACGCACATTACCAGACTCGGCAACTCACGCTGCTTGAGGCTTGTGTTCGAGGGAGACAGCCTTCCCTCGTATGTCAAAGTTGGCCATGTTCGCCACTCAGTGCGTCCTTACATACCGAAGCAACTGCAATGCTACAAGTGCTTCAAGATGGGACACGTAAAAGGTGTCTGTGAGAACAAACTTGTGTGTCCGCGGTGCGCTGAGTCTCACTCAAAAGACGCCTGCAGTGCCACCATACTACGATGTCCAAACTGCCACGGCGCTCATGAGGCCTCATCCAAAGATTGCCCGCGGGTGCGAAACGAGCACGCGGTACTCAGGCGTATGGTGCGTGACAATTCAACACACAAGGAAGCTGCCGCTACACTACGCCGACGACGGCGTCGTGGGCGAAGACCATCACGGAAAAACGCCTCTACCGATAGAGAGATGTCATCCTCTATCAAAGAGGCTGACTCACGAACACCGAGCTCACTGAAGACGGATACTGCCAAACAGAAGAAAGGGACAGCAGTCGCGCCTTCCGAACAGTGGCCCACTCTTCCACGACGTCAACCTACTTCGGAGCTGCATCAAATCCCGCCGCCCTCGACGACCCCTCAAACCAGTGATGCGATGAATGAAGATCAAGTGATAAGCTTGCTGCAATCGCTGATGAGTACCATGCGTGTCCTACTGAGTAATATGAAGACTTCTGCTGCGCAGACCGCACTGCATGTGCTCGACACCCTGAGTCCGGTGCTTGCAGCTCTAAGGTAGAACCATGGCCAGCGAGGCACCATCGTTTCGAGCGGAAGTCAAGAATGCATCTGTCTTTCAGTGGAACGCCAGAGGACTGAAGTCGCGCATGTCTGACTTTAGACAATTTGTATTTGTGAACCGCTTCCCCATTATTGTGATTTGTGAACCCAACCTATGTGCTTCAATCAAGCTGTCAGGATATGAGTGCTTTATGTCCTCCACTCACAGAGACTGCAGCAAAGTTATTGTATTCATGCGCCATGACCTCACTTACGTTCACCACAGAGTCTCGCCTGATGAAGGGAATCAGTATGTGTGCCTTACTGTGAAGAAGGATAAGGTTGCTTTCACGATTATCGGAGCTTACTTATCTCCATCAAGCCGCCTTGACTGCGAGCGCTTACGCGGTATTCTGACATCGACTCCAAGGCCATGGGTGATCACTGGCGACTTCAATGCCCACCATTTCCTATGGGGAAGCTCCAGGGACAACTCTAGAGGAAGAAAATTGGTGTCCTTAGCCTCGGAGTACGAACTCTGCGTTTGTAACGATGGAAGCCCTACATATTTACGCGGATCAGCCTATAGCAGCTGCCTGGACCTTACATTGGTTTCTCGCTCACTTATCAGGAAAGTGCACTGGTTTTCGGATCTGGAAACGCGGGGCAGCGACCATATACCAACTTACCTGTGTATAGAAGGTTTCACCAGCTCCAAGTCCTCAAGAGGCCTCAAGTACACCGATTGGCCGAAATTCAAAATGTTAATGGAAGACTGCTGTACCGACGGCTCATCATATAACCTAGAGGACTCGATAAAGGATGTCCTGCAGAATACCACGCATACACATTTGACTAGTCACAAGCGCACCGATTTCGACATTGAGCTTGAGAAACTTCGCGCAATACGCCGTCGTGCAGAACGAAGGTACCGACGGACAAAGTGCATGGATGATTTGAGGCTGGCTAGACGCATTCAAAAGAAAATGCAGCGGCACATGAATAAACTGGCTAGGCGACGTTGGACATCCTTTTGCGAGTCGTTGGATCCACGAAAGCCCCTATCACTGATATGGCGAACTGTCCGGGGTCTTAGCACAACCTTGGGTCAGCGACACCCGTTTACATCTCTGGCACTTCACCTTCGATGCAGAGAGATTGACGTCGCAGAATCTTTCTGTAGAATTGCCGGTGATTCCAATTTCACAGTATCAAGAACGGGAACTTTTGACAACCCACCGCCCTCACGTGATCCCCGTATGGAATGCCAGTTTTCTATGGATGAGCTAGAGGTGGCACTGGCTCTGTGCAGACGTTCTTCAGCACCCGGTCCTGACGGCATTACCTATCGTGCCCTTTGTAATCTTGGAGACGAAGCTCGGAAGGCACTCTTACGCCTATACAACGACTCCTGGCAGACTGGTACTGTTCCCCAGGCATGGAAGTCAAGTCGCCTCATTCCACTTCTAAAGGCTGGTAAATCTCCTTTGGATATTGCCTCATACCGTCCTATCGCACTTGCCAGTTGTGTGGGAAAAACGATGGAACGAATGATTCTAACACGAATGGAGTGGTATTTAGAGCACTACGAAATCTATCCAGCATCCATGACCGGATTCAGACGCGGCCATTCGTCAATCGACAACGTTGTTGATCTGGTGACATATGTTCAACACCAGAAAGCCTGTAAGAGACTGTGCGCCGCCCTGTTTCTAGACGTTAAGGGGGCTTACGACAATGTCACCCATGAAGCCATCCTTAGTGCTTTGGAAACAGTAGGTCTTGGTGGCAAGATATATATGTGGGTGTACAGCTACTTACAGCTGAGATCATTTTACGTGATGACAGCGAATGGCCCAACACCTGATTATTACAGCAGCCGAGGAGTTCCTCAGGGAGGAGTGCTAAGCCCTACCCTTTTCAACCTAACTCTCATTGGTCTAGTCGAGCAGCTACCTAGCACTGTAGAACTTTCTGTCTATGCTGATGACATCTGCATTTGGACATCAGGTGTGACAAGGCCTCAGCTTCGCGCCCGCCTTCAGAAGGCTGCTACAACGGCGTCATGCTATCTTCGTAAACAAGGCCTCGAGGTGTCCTGCGGAAAGTGTGCAGTGGTATCGTTCACGCGGAAACCAATGTCTGCTTACAGTATATCGATTAATGAAGAATACATATCGTTCAGCAGAAGCCACAGGTTCTTGGGAGTCATAATAGATAGAAACCTGTCGTGGACTCCACACGTGAACTATGTGAAGAAGCGGCTGATCGCAACATGCCACATGCTCAAATTCCTTGCAGGAAAAAATTGGGGAGTGCCCATATCATCCATGCTACAACTTTACAGGGTGCTGTTTATCGGATTCTTACGGTACAGCTTACCTGCAATGTCTAACACCGGCAAGACCAACCTGCGCGCAATTCAGAGCATTCAAGCCCAAGCACTTAAGATATGCCCCGCAGTGCTTCAACGGCTGAAACCATTGCCATCGCTCAAGATCACTCGATAAATACGCATATTATTACCGAGACAATGCGCATGCACCTCAGGCATTATGCCAGGACCCCTTCTCACCACCTGGCGAGTCTAGCTGCTGAAAGGCCCCGCACGACATACGGCACTATTGTCTCCAAGCATCGTTCATCGTTTGCTGAGACATACGCACCTGCATCAAAGCCACTGCTTCCTCCTTGGAGCTTGAGCCGGCCGCGAGTTCACTTAATGATTCCAGGAATGAGGAGAAAATCGGACTTACCGACACATGCCCTGAAACAACTGAGTCTATCCCTACTGGAAGAAAACTACGGTAACCACGTGCACATTTACACGGATGGCTCTACTACGCCGTCTAGTTCAGGTGGAGCAGTGGTTATACCATCACAAGGGATAACTCGGTGTTTTAAGACTTCACATGTGACGAGTTCGACGACGGCAGAACTCGAGGCTCTGCGCAATGCACTGGAACACATCAATTCAGAAGAAAGACCAGGTAAATGGGCTGTGTTTTCTGACTCAAAACCAGCGTTACAGTGCCTGATATCAGTTCTCCGACGCGGATGCCACGACCAGTTGACCTACCAAACCGTGAAACTACACCACCTGTTAATACAAAAAGGCCATGACATCGTCTTTCAGTGGTTACCTGGGCATAGTGGTATAGGCGGCAATGATTCTGCAGATCATGCTGCTCGCACGTCACATAAAGAAGGGAACAGTGTTCCGATACCGCTTTCAAGAGCGGATGCGGTGAGGCAGATTCGTCAACTGGCCCGCAGTCTCACACTGACCGAGTGGAACACACCAAGCATACGACGTACACGACTGCACGAGCTCGACCCATCACTACAACTCCGGCCTCCACCCGGCTTACATCGACGTGAAGCTTCGCTTCTCTATCGCCTTTGGCTGGGAGTTGCTTTCACGAAAGCTTATACCACGTTAATCAGAATTACTGACAGTGCGGCGTGCGATGTTTGCGGCACCGACGAAAATATCGAACACCTGCTGTGTCATTGTCCTCTATTTGCCTCAGAGAGACAAGTACTTGCCAACGCAATGCGGCGACTGGATGATCGGCCTCTTTCTGTGCAGGTGCTATTACAGCAACGTACACATGCCTCGACAGCCCACAAGGCAGTGAAAGCCCTGCTGCGTTTCCTGAGAAAGACAGGCTTGTGTGAATGCCTCTGACATGCGGTAGATTTCTACACGCTGCAGTGAAATTACTGTCAGTCTCTCCCCCACGCCCTTTTTTTCCCTCTCTTCCCTTTTTCTCGTCTTTCTTGTCCCCTTCCTTTATCCCCCAGTGTAGGGTAGCCAACCGGATGTCTTTCTGGTTAACCTCCCTGCCTTCTCCCTTTTTGTTGCTTCCTTCCTTCCTTCCTTTATTTACAATACTTGTGTTCAATGTAAGTATGCAAACTAGTAAAGCGTCCTGAATATCAGACCTCATCCACGAAGCCCTCATGGTGTCTTCACTAGCCACGACTCCGGACCCCTGGTTTCAACAGCGGCGAGCGGTTATTCTTCTTCATATCATTTTCTACCAACTTATGCAAAAATAAACACTATACTAATAGTCAACGTATTCATCATCATCATCATCAGCTTGACTGTACATGCTGCACTGCAGGACAAAGGCCTCTCCCATGTTGCGCTGGTCTACTCGGTCCTGTGCTTTCGTTCGCGGGCATAAAGTGGCAGGTAAGATTAGGAAGTTCGCGGGCATAAAGTGGCAGCAGGCTGCTGCCACTTTATACCCGCGAACTTCCTAATCTTACCTGCCCACCGTCTAACTTTCTGTCTCCCTCTCACTTACTTGCCTTCTCTTGGAATCCAGACAGTTACTCTTAATGACCAGCAGTTATACTGCCTACGCGCTACGTATTTTTACCACGTATTCATAAATGTACTTAAAGCTCTTACGCTATACAATATCTTCAAAGATGGACATGTCATTAGTGAAGGCCAGTTACGATGACCATTTACGAGTGCACGCAGGGCCGTGAATTCGCCTCCTTTTATCACAAAAGCAGAAAAACAACGGTGACTGATTTGTTCAAGTGGCAGTTTACTGCACGCAGCAATTAATAATCTCAAGCAGCCGTTGCCTCGATCGTATTATACCTTTTTGCAACTTTGTCGCTTTCAGCATTGTTTGGCACGCATCCGGCGTTGCGTACGGGTATCGTCATGCGCAAAAAATGACCCCAGTTTCATCCGCGTTTCGAAGCACAGCATGCTTCTTCAGCCTAGTGTTAACTGTTCGCTGAGAACATCGGCATTTGGATAAATTACGCACGGACATGCAACGGGAAACGCGTTTGCGAAAACGCCAACTCTGACCAGAAGGCAATTCTGTCGTCGAACCGTCGCTATATGACGGGCGCACTCTGAAAAAAACGAGAAATCAGCGGCATTTACGCCAGAACACGCAAAACGTCAACAGAGCGCACCGCAGACTAAGCGTTTCCGCTTGTATTCCCCCTTCCCCCCCTTTTTTTTAGAGGGCTTAACGCTACAGAGAGGCTTTAACAGGCACCATACAGTATAATTTCGAAAACGTCGGTTTTGTTGACCAGCACTGACATTTCACACTGTAGCACGCCAGCGTTTCGCCGCCATTGAAATGCGACCGCCGTATAGCCGGGATCCAAGCCACGCCTTATGACTCAGCGACCGAGCGTCGTATCAGAGGCGTAGCAGCGGGGGGAAAGGAGGGGGGGGGAATATGTGACTTCAGCCTGCCCCCGAAATGTATTCGTAGTTTTACGCACCGCGTACCAAAACGACTATTTGCGCCGGAAATCGTCCCGTATTTTTTTTTCCCCTATAGATTTTTTTTGCTCAGTCGAAAAATCACCGGTGCGAACATCGATGACTCCTGGCGGCACTGTAAATGACTATACGCAGCGCATCGTGTACAGCCACTGAAGTATACCATCAGCAAACAGAGGCGTAGCGCCGCGGATTGCCATTTTGCGACGCAGCGAGACGGTGATATCCAGCGGGCTCCGCTCTATACCACGCTGAGCCAGGTTGCGAAGGAGCAACTGATGCCCCGAATGAATGCTGAATGAATGTCTATAACATTCTGGAAGCGAAGCAATGTATGGAGGCTCATTCGCAAAACTTCGTGTCGTCTATCTTCGCTTCTTGTTTTGCAGTCACTCCTTGTGGTCAAGAAAGCACGTCGTAAATTCCCACGACGGCGGTTTACACTATTACATTATTTACATGCACCAAGCATTAAGTTCCGCAATCCGTCTGTATGCTTACCTAATTTTCCCGAAAATAAAGTTAATCAGTAGAATACTCTAATACGAAAGCGTAACAGCATATTTTTAGTGGAAAGCCTGGTGGAAAGGTGGATAAAACCATCCGGGCAGCTAGACAAAAGTACGTGGTCTTGCGCGACACCAGAAGATAAACTTGACCACTTCGTCTATATGTCGCAACATGAGTGTAAGTCTGCTAAACGTAACGCTACTCTTACTTGTCCATGCAATAGTAAGCGGGCACATTTCACGAGCGCAGTTGTTCTAACACAGAGATGCATAGAAGGTATAAGAAAAAAGCGTACGCGATGCACGTTTAATTGTATCACCGTTTTCAACACATGTTGATCAGTTTGCGTGTCATGAAAGTAGGGAAAACATGAACTTCGAACTGGATTGTACTAGACCAGTTATGAAGATGGAGCTCCAAGCGCGGGGAAAAAAAAATAGGAAAGCGCAACTGCGCAGCAAGCAAATGTTTAAATTTCCAGCATGCATTACTGTGTTGTATATTTCATATCTGCAGTAATAAACTTTTGTTTTATAGATGGGTTCTTGACGTGACGCAAATCGTATAGTGATGGTAACGTGAAGATACACAGCCTTTCGTATTCGAAGTCCCTAAAAGATCTTTACCGTGCACCCAAATCTGAGCACACGGGCCTACAGCATTTTCGCCTCCATCGAAAATGTATTCTATCTCGCGGCCTGCGGGTCAGCAGCCCGGTATACCTTAGCCACTGGACCACCACGGCGGGGCCTGTAATGAGATTTAAAAATGCGTGAAGATTGCCGCACGTAATAGATCTTCATGGAAATACTCTTGAAAATTATGAAAGCTGCCTTGTCAGAGAACTGCAGTATGCAGCAACGCAGTTGAATAAGAAAGAAAGGTAATGTTCACGTACCCTAGAGTACTCCTAAAACAACGAGTGAAATGTCGAATGAGTCGGAAACAAGGATTTTACTTCGTTTTTCAGAAGGGCAGATACTTTCGTTCTTTCCATTGTGCAGCTCTACGTAAAGAACCCTTCTCGCAATGGCAAGCCAGCACATTTGACAGGTGAGGTGCCGCGAGTGATGTGAAGTTTAACAAAAAAGAAAAAAGAAATGTGCCTTTCATTAGATCACAGTACTTAACAGACTTACTGCTTACTGTTATAATATATATATATATATATATATATATATATATATATATATATAAAGAAGGTAGCGATGGTTGGAAGTAGCTGAGAAGGAAGAAGTGGAATAGAATAATCACATGGCGCATGAGCCAGGCCAGGCCTCACGTCTAGCGTCACACAAGTCGACAGCGTGGAGACCTGCCAGCCACTTCTTCAGTCGCGCGTCATCGACGAAGTTCTCCACAAGACGCCCTGACCATACATGGACCACCGAATCGTATCCTAGCAGTACACAGCGACCAGCACCATGACAGAACCATCGGCTGACCTTGACATCCCCAAGTACACCGGATCAGCGGACGACGGACCCGTATGCAGGACCGGTTCAACCTATTCGAGCTCCACGCCACCGCTACATCCCGGTCGGAACGGGAAATTGATATCAACTTCACTGACTACGTCTCCGGTGAGGCTTTCATGTTCAACTTCACCGACATATTCGAAAACAATGAATCATGACAAAAGATCAAAGAGGAAATGGCCGTCCGATGTCAATACTGCAATGAAAGTTCGATCAATCAAAGAACAATTTTATTGCAATATAATATAGAAAATGCGTACAGAAATACTATAGCCTAAGCGGCTAGTGAAGGGTCCAATACAGAAAGATTGTACCAAAATAAATAAATAATAGCAGTCTTATAGAAAAAAAAGTAATTGTGAAAAGTAACAATTGTGAAAGCATCATACTTAAGCGATTTAGTGAGATACAAAAAAGGAAAAAAAACAACGGTCACATGATACAGTAAACACACATGAGAATAATTACAAGAGTGCCTAAAATATCAAGAAAATGTCTGGTTAGCAACAAAGTATCGTTTGCAGGAGATGGTCAAAACTTCTAGCGCATTTTATTTCCATAGGCAAATTATAACCCACCATCTCGATGTATTCGAACTCGGTCATCGCAGTCATAGGCAGTTTTCACGCATTAGAGCACAGAGCATAAGTTTGAAATTCCCGTTAGGCAAATTCAGCCATCTGCTCACGCAAAGAGATCCCCGCTGTTTACCTACAGGACCCAACCTTCCACCTGGTTTCCCATCTGCGCAAATATCGCCAACGCTTACCTCTTCACTGCAACATGAAAATCCAGCCATTATTCAACAATCCAATGGACTTCATTTGTGACGCTTCGCGTAGGCCACCACCTGGTTTTGCGTCAAGCTCTGCTAGCACTCGTTACCCTCCCAGCACGCCTGACGGAGACCGCCACGTACTCGACAGGCCGACTTTAATATCCGAAAGAGGCCCTCTCCACCAACACTCCTTTCGTGCTTGTTCATGCATCACCATCCGGTACACACACGCGACAGTGGAAGCAAAATAGAAGGCACAGGTGCATCGACCTTCACACTCTGCCAGGCGCAAGAACCCTTCGTAGTGAACGGTGAAGAAGAAGCCTCCGAAGAGCAACCTCTCAACTCTGGAGCATTACCTTCGTTGCCCGAAATGCAGCACAACAGCCCAGAGACTACTATGTGCCCATTGGACACCACATCAAGTTGCCCAGAACATCAGTGTCATGGTCAAAAAGGGCTGCCACCTCAGCTCTTTTCGCAGCAACATAACCAATGCCGCCAAAAGCAAGTCCAAAGACAACAAAGGCTCCCAGGAGTTACACCAACAAGGACAACGACGAACGGAAACATGATCGGACGAACACTCAAGGATTAAACTAAGGCGTCTACAAGCGGTTCAAGTAAAGTGACGACAAAACGAAGATGTCTCCCTCGAAAAAAACAAGACATCCGATTCAAGACATTTTCCCAAAAAGGAATATCACACAAGATTTCGCTAGCAGAGATCAAGACGGAGCCTACGATCAAAGCGATTGAAACGTTCAGGAGACGAAACGACACAAACGGCGTAAAACCACACCCTGTGTTCCGGAAAGACACAGGCATCGCCCCGTCAGCCAACGAATACGCAAACTGGTAGTGCCCCGTGCGTGCCATTCACGACAAAAAGCACGACGCCTGCGAAACTCGAGCTATGAGTGCTCCAAGGCGTTCCACCCCTTGTTCATTCCTCGCAAGAACTGCCGTGTCATCAACGATTTCCGCGTTAACGCTGTGCTGGTGTTGTCCAGAACACAAGAGCCAGCCTCGCCAACCAGAGCTCCACTAGATGTCAACGGATTGCTGCCCCCTCTCCTGTGAAATTTTTGTGCAAGTTTATGTAACTCTCATGCGGCGTGGAACTACTGTATTTTCTGACATTTTTTTTTCCTTATTAGGAAACTCCACGTGTTCATGCTTTATAGTGTTCTTTAACTCGCGCATTTCTCCGGGGTGGGGGGGTGGGGGATCTTGTGACGCAAGAATGTAGCGATGGTTGAAAGAAGCCCTCTCACATCACATCTAGCGTCATACATAGCGTCATCTAGCGCATATATATATATATATATATATATATATATATATATATATATATATATATATATATATATATATATATATATATATATATATATATATATATATATATATATATATATATACACACTGACATCGAAAGAAATTTCGTGCTTCGGCACTGCACGCATACTACTACGTCACCGCAGCAGGGCGGTGACGCAGTGGTATGGATGGTATGGTGTTCACCTTAAAAGCGTTTATTGATTTCACATGAGTCCGCCTTTTCTCTTGCGTTACATTTGCCAGACAAAGATCATTTTCGATTTACTGAAACAGCAGCTCCATGTGTTCTACTGCGCCTCCACAAAATTAAGTAAGAAGGGTTGTTTGCAAGGCGGGTTGGTACTGCGTTTTTGTACAAAGGCAATGAACACGACACAAGAACACATGACGCAGCGTATCGACGAAGAACAAAGCCAACATCTGTTCTTCTGTCATCTTCGTTGAATAAGATCACTTTTGTTCAAAAATAGAAATAAACAAGCAATATGTATAAGCGGTGCCCTCCTGGAATGGGGTATTTCTGTATAACTGAAAGGGACTTGCTTCACAGAACATCGCTTCGCCCGAATGTCAGGCGTGTTTAAACGCCCAGGAAATCGCTCCGGAACAGATAAGGGCTGCAGGAACGCAGTCAACCTCGCGAAGCTTCGTGGCACTGCGTCGGCACGTTAGAAAACGGGTGCCCCGCGAGAATACGTTGATCGACTCATTACGGGATAGCCCCGCCGCGGTGGTCTAGTGGCTAAGGTACTCGGCTGCTGACTCGCAGGTCGCGGGTTTGAATCCAGGCTGCGGCAACTGCATTTCCGATGGAGGCGGAAATGTTGTAGGCCCGTGTGCTCAGATTTGGGTGCACGTTAAAGAACCCCAGGTTGTCGAAATTTCCGGAGCCCTCCACTACGGCGTCTCTCATAATCATATCGTGGTTTTGGGACGTTAAACCCCACAAATCAATCAATCAATCATTACGGGATAATGCCAACATCGCGTCCACTGCCACGAACCTCAAGACAGCCAGATGTGCGGCCGTTCGGTCAAACTGTCCGCGTGGCCTGCGGCAGTCTCCCGCCGACATGTGATCGATCCTGCATGCGCGTATGTAAAGCGGGCCGCGCCCTCCTCAGAGCCCTACTCCACGTTGCGCAACCCTGTTCTGCGGCGGTACGACGAAGCCCGTGTGGGCGAAAAACCTGCGGCTCACAGATGTACACCAGTGCATTGGACAGCATACTAATGGACGTTTAAAACGGGAGGCGCGTTGGTGCTCGTATACATGCAGATCAACGGACAAACACTGGTGTCATTCGACACCTCGGGGAGCGACTCTTCACACGTGGATTGAACAGCTCGAATGCGCATGTCAGTGTTGCAAGTGGCCGTTTGAACCTTTTTGTTGTTATGCGTGGGTTATTCAGAGAATGAAAATGACTATTTGGACGGCACTCCCAACAGGGCGTTCTCTCTCTCTCTCTCTCTCTCTCTCGTTTTTTTTTTCTTAAATACATATCTATGTGTCTGTTTTCTCGCACTATCTGCACAAACGAAACACGATTCTTTGATGAGCAAGCGCCGTCACAGTAAGGAAACTACGCGAAAAAAATGCCAATAGCACACTCTCCATTAATTCTGATCCCTAACTCTTCCCAATCTAGGGCCCTCAAAACTTCCTGTAAACATCGTGTCTCCCTGCCCTAGACCCTTCTTTATTGGGAGTCTGCCGCTTTCTTTATGAAGGAGTGTGGTGGTTGTGGATACACTGTAGATTTCATTATGTATATACAGGCTTCGTCAATGCCCCGATTCCGCAGTGCCTGCATAACTGCTCATATCTCGACCGAATCAAATGTCTTCTCGTAATATATGAAGGCCATATATAGGGCTTGGTTGTATTACATGCAGTTTTCTACCACCTGATTGATAGTATGAATATGGTCTGTTGAGCCTGTACGAAATCCTGCTGGGTCATTTGGTTGATTAAACTCTAATGTCGTCTTCATTCTATTCGCTATTATTTTTGCAAACAGCTAGTAGACAACAAAAAGTAAGTTGATCGGCCTGTAATTTTTTTCAAGTATTTGACGTCCTCTCTCTTTTGGATTGATATGATGTTGAAAATTCTTTCCAAGATACTGGTATCATTCCTGTGAAAAGACACTTCGTATGCAGGGTGCAGTTTTTTTGTTTTTTTCTAACACAATCTTTCCTCCGTTCTTCAACAGGTCTGAGCCCCGCCGCGGTGGTCTAGTGACTAAAGTACTCGGCTGCTGACAGCACGTCTCGGGATCGAATCCGGGCTGCGGCGGCTGCATTTACGATGGAGGCGGAAATGTTGTAGGCCCGTGTGCTCAGATTTGGGTGCACGTTAAAGAACCCCAGGTGGTCGAAATCTCCGGATCCCTCCACTACGGCGTCTCTCATAATCATATGGTGGTTTTGGGACGTTAAACTCCACAAATCAATCATCAATCAACAGGTATGATGTTACGTAATCCTCACCAGCAGCTTTTTCTTTTAGTCTTCTATCTGAAGCTTTCTTTACTTCCCACCTTGTTACTGGTTGGATGACCGATTCCTCTGGGCTATTACTGCCCCTTACTTTATAATCTTGATTATCTCGACTTTTGTACACAACTCTGTCGAACTCCTCCACTACCGCAACTATCTTATTCATATTGGTAGTGACCTTGCCTTCCTTGTTCCTAATGCATACATCCGACTTTTGCCCACACACAGTTTTGCCTTCAAAGCTTGTAGTCTTCTTGCGCTCTTTACAGCATGCTGAATTCTCTCCACGTTATACTTTCTTATGCCGGCTACCTTTCGCCCATTTATTAATTTGGTACGGTAAGCTAAACCGATCACTTTTCGGCGGCTAGCTTCAGCAACCGCACTTCTGACCGCGTCTCTAATTCCGATGAACAGACTTCATCAATGAGAAGGCATATGCGTAAAATGAAACGCCTGATCTCCCATTGCGTCACGGCGTTCGAGCTTAATACCATCACCACCAATTTGCTAGCTCTGCCACAGAAACAAACAAAAAAAAGTCGGGAAAAGCAACGTACCGGGGCAGCACATGCTCATGCGCTTCGAGAGGCCATTCGCTGTCATGCGCGCGCTTCAAGGGCTCAGCTGAGATATGATATTGCATACCATCGGTTCTTCACTTCGCTGAACGAATGGCGCCCAAAAGAGGGCACTGCTTCGCAAGACAGCTAAAGTCGTGAAGGTTTTTCGTCGGCAGTGTCGCGGGAGCAGTGCTCGCACGTGCGTCGTGTTCTTCGTTGTTGTTGGGAACCCCATTCCCGTGCGGACTACAAGACTCTACGCCGCAGATGCGCTGGCGGGCTTACTCACCAACCACCCGGACTTGAAGCTGCGCGTGCTGGGGCACGACCCCCGGCTCGAGCGCCAGGTCGCAGCGGTACACGCCTCGTGTTCGGATATCCGCGTCCAGCAAGCGCACGAAGCCCTCGCTCGACTGGGCGTGCTGCAGCATCAGTTGGGAGCTTCAGTGCCTCGCCCCGCACAGCGCCCGGTTATGCTACTCACATCGACGTACACGCCTGGCACCCGGTAGCTACGGCTGGGCGGATCAGCCTGCCGATCGTACGAGTAGAATTTCATATTGTCCTTGTACCACCACACCGCGCTGGGAGCAACGCCATGGTCGTCGCTGCAGTTGAGCCACAGGGGACTTCCCTTGAGCACCAGGCCTGGCCCACTTATGCGAAGCCCTGCGACAAGGGGGCACCGGTCCCAAGGTATCGTGCGCTTTGTTCTGGTAGCACATCATGCTGCCACCCCAGCCCGTTTTGAATGTACCAGCAAAGATCCTCGGTCGCGCATTCCATGCACACAAGCCGCACCGAGAAAAACACGGCTACCGATCCGACGCTCGAACTTTCAAAGCGAGCGCCTCGACTGGCGCGCCGCGGAAGCTACGCTGGCAGCTCGCCAGGGAAGCCCAATTTCGCTGGCATTTACCCTCGTAAACGCTACTCCGGACGGCCTTTCACGTGCGATGTTTTGAAGCTTTGCTGCATTGACAGCGCCCCGGGATGCGTCTCTTCCATTTCTCAGTACTTCACGGTCGACATACTCGCACTTGACATGCTTTCATATCCTTCCTTTTCAGCCGTCAAAGAGGTAAACAAACCCAACTTCGATGCTGCGGGAACAAGGAACGCGCGTTTGGCGCGCGTTGTATACACTGGTCAGGCCGCCGAAGCGCGACGAGCTGAGGCGCTCTCCTCACCGAGATAGTGGAACCCCGCCAAAGCTGCGCGTAGACGCGCGAACGTAAGGTGTCACTCACCTGATACGGTACGGATCACCAAGCAAATGAAGACGGCATGGCAAATGCCCGCGCTGACCATGGCTGGGAGGACCACAATGGCCCTCGGGCCGCACCGGCCTCCACTTTGTGCACGCAGCGCACCTGAACGGGCTCCCTTCCCCCTGGCCTGTTCGCGCCCCAAACGCGCACTAGGCTCCCCGGCTGCTCGCCACTCACTCCTCTGCTGCTTCCGATGCTGCAGCTCGCTCCGGCGGCTCACTTGCCGCGCTCGCGATGCGGGACGGGTCACGTGACCAACGATCACCGCCAGGGCGGTGCACTCGGTTCCGGTTTCGCTTGCTGGCGGCGCGCTTGCATCAGCCGAACCCCGGTGCTCTTATCATATTCGGAAATTGGCGGGTTTTTTGCGTGTATAGTGGCTTCGGCTGACTGAAGAAGAGAACCGACTGAGCATCCATGAAAGAATCCCTTGCCCCGTGGAACTCTTATTAGTCTAATGACGGCGAACATTGAATAAAATTGTTCGTCAGTAATGTTCGCGGTGCATGCTTTGAACGTCTTTGCATGCATAACTACTATTCAGCTTGCATGCGTAACTTTGCAGCTTACAGAATTAAAGTCAAAAACAACCTTTTTCAAGTTTTCCTATCTTCCAGAGACGAAAATGATTTACGTAATTTCAAAAAATTGCGTAATACACTGAACAAAGATTTGAAGATAGCCAAGACGGAATACTACATTAGTAAATTTACCGCTCATTCAGGAGACGCGCGCCCGCTGTGGGACACAATAAATCAGCTCATTAACAAAAAGGAGATATCCAGACGAATAAAATTTGAAAAAAACTGGGCACGAGCAAATTAGAAATCGCTGACACCTTTAACAAATACTTCTTAACAGTTGGTTAGTTTACAACAGACAGCACGGAAACGTGTTGCGAGAACTATATAGATTCGAATTACCCGTCTAGTGTATTCCTGTTTCCTACTGATCAACAAGAAGTGGTAAAGCTAATCACGTCATTAAAGGATAACTGTGCTTGCGGCCCAGATGACATTAAGCCAAAGCCTTTAAAGGCTATAAGTCACATTATCGCTACACCACTAACGCACATTTATAACTTAATGCTATCTTCAGGTGTTTTTCCCGATCAAATGAAACTTGCGAAAGTAACTGCCATCCATAAAGGTGGGTCATTTGATTAGCTTAGCAATTACAGGCCTATATCTGTACTCTCTGTGTTCGCGAAAATGGCTGAACGAGTTATATATAAGAGGATTACGGGCTTTCTAAACGCAAACAATATAATAGCAAAAGACCAGTATGGATTTTGCAAAAACAAGTCTGCTGAGTCGGCTCTACTCAGCATTAAAGAATACATTCTAGACAACATTGAAAACAAAATCTTTACACTAGGAATATTTCTGGATTTTAGAAAGGCATTCGACAGTATACAACACGATCTACGAAAACTACCGTATTATGGCATTCGGGGTACCACAGCTCAATTAATACAAAGTTATCTCTCGTCTAGAAAACAATATACCGTTGTAAATAATACACACTATCAAGTTGAACACATTAAGTATGGTGTCCCCCAGGGATCGATTCTTGGACCTATCCTATTCCTGCTGTTCATTAATGATATCGTAATTATCGATGGACACAAGAAAATAATATTGTACACTGATGACACAAATGTATTTTTCGCAGGTTCAAACGTATGTGAACTATATAAAGAAGCTAACGTTTGGATGGAGAAACTAAATTTATGGTTAAACGCAAATAAACTTCAATTGAATATCGCTAAAACAAGGTACATGTTTTTCAAACCTAAAGGAGTAGGTCATATACCATGCACTCCAATTTACTTCCAGAGCACCGAAATTCAGCGCACAATAACAATAAAATTTCTAGGAGTTCTATTCCAAGAACACCTTTCTTGGTCTCCTCCCATTGACGCGATAAAAAAAAGATCTTTCCAGGAGAATCGGCATTTTAAATAGACTGAGATACTACGTCCCATCAATTCTCAAGCTGCAAATTTACTACGCACTAGTACATTCACGACTAACATACTGCTCCTTGGTGTGGCTAACAACGACCACCACAAACCTTAATTCTCTGTTGATATTACAAAAACGTGCTATACGTGCTATATCTAACACTCCCCTTTACGAAAGTGTTTGACCATATTTTAAAATGTACAAAGTATTGCCTATAAAACTGTTATACAGACATAAGCTATGCCTAGAGATATTACACCAGTATAAACTAAATACATCACTATTCTTGGACACATATTATGTGAAACAAACACCATACGAGCTGAGAGAGAGCCTAATATACAAATATAGATCACGCACGAACTACGGTGACCAACGATTAGCGTCACAAATTCCAAACATTCTAAACAAACACCGAACTATATTACATTTACTGGAAGGCGGAATTTCAGCTAGATCATTTTAAAAAATAACGAAAGACTCGCTACTAATGAGAAAGCGATGCTATTCATGATTTTTGAAATTTGTAGTTAATGATGTTTTTGTATTCGTTGCACCTTGTTCATTATTGTTCCTTTGCCTGTTGTTTACTATATACTCTAATTTGTCTTGTAGAGCAACTCGATTTCCCAGTCAAGATGTCTCTTGTTAATTTATTTGATAGAAAACATGCATTTGTTTGTGTTTGCCACCACTCGAATAAGGACTGTTTATATTTCTATTCTTTTATTCACACTTCTGGCCGTTCCTGTTTGACTATGGTACCCGTGTAAGATAACACGTGACGTTGTAATTTTCTGAGCACTGTACTTGCGGTATGTTTCTGCTTTGCTGCCAGGGTGGCACGACCAAGTCAGGTTTTTACTTAGCCTTTAGTCGTGTCCCCCAAGGCAATCTTGTTCAATTTTGCCTTGAATAAAAGCAAACCAAACCAAAGCATGCATAACTACTTGCGTAACAACGAAAGTTAAGCGGCAAGCAGCTACCCATACCACCCGTTTCCCGTAAACAGCATAACAAGCTTTTCAAACTTACAGGAATGTTACCAACGCATTTGCTGCAATTCCCCGAACACGCTGAATAACACTTCAAAGAGCCCGTTTATTAGAAGTTATGAAACACCGTAGAACATTGAATGTCGTTAGTATCAACGTGTAGGCAGCCTCTTGTCGAGACGCATACATTGCCTGTTCCATCACTGTTCATCACTTCAAGCCTTCATCTTCTCCTAAACTTCTCAACTTTTCCGGCAATATTTTCAATAAAATAAACACATTTACATCACCCCTGAACAAACAGTGGTGGTTAAATTTCTTCACTGTAAACTTATATAGTTTCTGTCATTACTACACACACATTTGAAGTTAGAGTTCAAGTTTGAGGCTTGTCCTGTTACTAAGTGAAACATTATTAACATAGCATAACTAATGAAGATATTCATCTTGCCTCTGATGACTCAGTCAATTTGTACTAATTAATTAATTAATAATTCTCTGGATGGCCGCTTCAGGGAAGAGTTTTCAGCTGTAAACAGCACCAGCTACTTCTCTTACTATGAGGCCTAAAAACTGTTGGACCATAAATTGGGGAACAAGAACTGATGGAAGGCTATCATAAACTGGTGAACATTTACACCACCAGCGAGTGGGATGTTTAGTGTATGCCTGTGGCATTTCCGAAAATGCTGCATTTCATGAGCCAAGATATGAATAAGAGACGGCAGTATGGGGAAGATTGCAAGGAAAAAATCCGTAAACAGGGGTTGTGTATCGATAAGCGGACTTGTCTTCCTCAAGGCTATAGAACAGAACAGTTCTGTTCTAGCCTTCACTCTAAAGAAGTGGAGTTCAGCCCTAATTCACCGTCTCTACCCAACTAGATATAGCTCTACGCGCTCGCTCTGCAGCGTACCGGACACCCTGGCACATTTGCTTCTTGCATGCCAGTGTATTGCCAGACATAATCTGCAACAACACACGACTGATAACGAAGCAGGACGGACGAACGAAAACCTAACCGAAACGTGGGAGGCGAAGCTCGCCCTCGAGGACCTGGAAGACCAACAACAACTCGTCGCCAGGGCCAAGAGGGCAGAAGAAGCCAGAGGGTTCCTGGACCAAGGAGCCCTCCCACCTCAGGGTGACAACGGGCATTGCTCGGGGCACTATTTCGAAAATAAACGTTTACTTCTCTCTCTCTCTCTGCTACTCAACAATAATCGTCATCTGCTTTCTCGCGTTTCCTTTCTTGAAAACCCGGTGCTGGACACTTTCCTGTCTGGAATGATATACGCCACACGGATAAGGCGCGCGCCGTTCACGACCGCGAGCCATACCGGAACCGTAGTGAGAGCGCGAGCAAACAAACTTGAAGCAGACGACGGTTAGTAAACACTCCCCAAGTACTCTATCTTGTTTTAGAGCGTTGAGGAAGGCAAGTCCGCTTGTCAAAACGCCGGCTCGACAAAACCCTTGTTAAAGGATTTTTTTTTTTCATTGATGATGAATAAGTGGCGCGCCGTACAATCGGGGCACTCCGGATTAATTTTGTCCACCTTTTAACGTTTATTTATTTATTTATTTATTTATTTATTTAATACGGACAACCCTGTGCCTGGGGTCATTACAAGGAAGGTGTCACAAAATACATAATGTTCACAGAGAAAAGCAACGTTCCATAGCACATTGAAATAACGGATCAATAATGAGCATCGCTACTTTATTTTAGTTTGCTAAAGTAACGTGCAAGAGTCTCGGCAGAAAACAGCGCTTTGCGATAGGTGGATAGCCGCTGAAAGTTGTAAAGCAATATGTCTACTTATAGGGCAGGTAGTAACCGCAAAGCCGAACATTGAGAGTGAAATAACTAGAAGAATAAGGATGTGGTAGAGCACATTGGGCCAACATTCTCCAATCCTGAATGGCATGCGTCTACAACTGTCGCTCGAAGGGAAGTTGTATGACGGCCACATCGCCCCGCCGCGGTGGTCTAGTGGCTGAGGTATTCGGCTGCTGACCCGCAGGTCGCGGGATCGAATCCTGGCTGTGGTGGCTGCATTTTCGTTGGAGGCGGAAATGCTGTAGGGCCACGAGCTCATATTTGGGTGCACGTTAAAGAACCCCAGGTGGTCGAAATTTCCGGAGCCCTCCACCACGGCGTCTCTGGTGGTTTTGGGATGCTAAATCCCACATATCAATCAACAATGAATAAATAAATAAATAAATAAATTATAACGGCTGCATCGATCTTGCCGGTACTTACCTACGGAGCAGAAACCTAGGCTTGAAGAGAATACAGCTTAAATTGAGGGAGACGCAGCGAGTGATGGAAAAGAAAATGATAGGTGTAACCGAGACAGGAAAAGAGAAGAGTGGGTCAGGAAACGAACCGGGGTTAAGTATATCATAGTCGAAATCAAGAAGAAGAAATGGACATGGGCCGGACACGTATCACGTAGGCAGGAGAACCGCTGGTCCTTAAGGATAAGTGACTGGATTCCCAGAGAAGGCAAACGCATGAGGGGAAAACAGAAAGTTAGGTGGGCCGATGACATTGAAAAGTTCGCATGCAGGTATAACGTGGCAGTAGAAAGCACAAGACCGGTTGGATTGGCGGATCATGGGAGAGGCCTTTGCCCTGCAGTGGCCGTAGTCACGATGATGATGAATCAACATCAGGAAAACAAGGAACAAACTACAGTGACAATGCAGATAAAAATTGAGGAAGCAGTGGACGCATCACAAGTTAGCACGCATCAATACAGAGAAAGCTGTCTAATGCATCCTCAGAATTCACTAATGTTGTTTGTTGAACCACATTACATTTCTATCACGTCTAGGAAAAAGGAGAGGCGGAAATAAGCTTCAATAAGGGTCTGAAATAAGCTTGAACAGCTCTACTGCAATTAAGGTGATCACACCGCCTTCCGGACGGCTGAATATATAAATCCTTGTTTATTTTTGTTTGTGCGCTTATTACCTTAAAAATAAATTTTGAGACGATGTTTGTGCCTGCGATATTATAAAGATTCAAGCTCACATGACTTTAACAAAGCCATGACGGATTGTGCGCGTAGGTATTTACCGCATACATGAAATGGATGGCTAATTTTTGTATTCTCTCTATTTTTTGTCCTGAAAACTTTCTGGTGAGGTGACCAAACAATGCTATAGCGTTCTCTGAGATCAGTCGTACGAATGTTTTGTTAGCCATCAGTTTCACGTCCGGTGTAGCATGATCCAGTTTTTTTTTCTTTAGGAATAATTTTTTTTGCTTTTATTAGAACGGATTTTAACAGAAAGTTAATGCCACTGCGATGAGTTGCAACTCCTATAGGTATTTGAAGCAAGCGGCATTATTTCAAGGTTTATTTCCGATGTGATACATGAATGACAGTTCCCGCCCACTTGAGCGAATATGCGTAAATATAGTCTTGCTGTAGTTTGTTTCCATGTCCCATTTTTCGCACCACTGACCTGTGAGCACCAATTCATATTAATTTGATCACTTTCACAAGTCACTGGAGAATAAATTAAGCAGTCATCAACAAAAAAAAAAACGTTTCACTTTAATAGGAGCCTTCACTATTAAACATATATCATTAACAGATGTCAAAAAAAAAAAAAGGAATCGGTCCTAAAACTGATTCTTGGGGAATCCATCAGTACACGTTTAGTGTCTTGAAATGTAGTTATCAATTCTTACATTCTGTTGACACATAGATAAATAAACATATACCCATTTTATTACCGTCATTGCTTATTCCTAGTCTTTCAAGCTTGAAAAGCAACTCACTGCGAGAAACCTTAATCAAAGACTTTCCTCAAATCCCCACAAATAAACTACATCAGTCTGCATGTGGGCATCGATGTTCTTATAAAAATCGGGGAGCGTTTCTGTTATTTATGTGACCTTTGAAAGACCGTATATACAAGGTGTTTCAATAAATGTGTCCACTATTATCGAAAAATTACAGGAAGGAGGTATCTGCGTGATTCCTGCAGCGTTCTATTTGCTCTGGCAAAAGGCACCTTTAGATGCGTACAAGCATTAATTGTGGCAGTAATTATAGAAATTGGCAGAGTTAAATGTTGGACCAGTGGAAAGAAGCGGTCGAGTTGAAATTTCTTAAAGGCGGCCGCTGGTAATCACCGCCACGTAATGAAATCTCGCTAACGCGCGAAACCGGAACCGACGCACCAAACCGTTTCGAAAACGCCCTCAATGACGACACTGTTTCCCTGGTCATCATCAACCGTCCCGTCGCATGGTCGCTCATCGACGCACGCCCGTGCACAGTTCGGTGCGTCAGTTTCGGTTTCGCCTTCTGAATTAGCCCGATTTCATCGCCCTGCGGTGATTAAGAGTGGCCGCCGCCTTTCGGAAATTTCGAAGTGGCTTCGGGCTATTCTCAGGAAGGACTGGCATTCGCCCATTTGACTCTGACCGCTTATTTCCACTGGTCTAAATGTTAATTGTGTTAGTTTCTTTAATTACTGCCGTAATCATTGTTTGTACGCATCTGAAGATACCTTCTGTCAGAGTCAGTACCACTGCCCCAGTTGATGCACAAGAAACAATGTCATGACCCCAAAAAGGCTTAAAAGGCTTAAAATTAAACATCGTTCAGATCACGCTTGGCTTGTCAGGTTTTGGGGCAGTGACCATGGTTGCCCCGCCGTGGTGGTCTAGTGGCTAAGGTACTCGGCTGCTGACCCGCAGGTCGCGGGTTCAAATTCCGGCTGCGGCGGCTGCATTTCCGATGGAGGCGGAAATGTCGTAGGCCCGTGTGCTCAGATTTGTGTGCACGTTAAAGAACCCCAGGTGGTCGAAATTTCCGGTGCCCTCCACTACGGCGTCTCTCATAATCATGTGGTGGTTTTGGGACGTTAAACCCCACAAATCAATCAATCAATCAATCAATCAGTGACCATGGTTGCGCAAGCGGGCGAACATTCTTTGACGAAGACGAACGAGACGCCTGCGCGTAGTGAACCTGAAACCTTCCACTTCCAGGTTCCACGACATTGTAGGCCGGAAGGAGCGAGGACACTTGACAGCATTAACCCTCTGGCCGGCCGCTAAGCACTCTCCAATTTGCAGGAGCCACGTCGACGCTGTCAAACAGCCGGCGGAGAGCAGCACTCTCAAAGGGAATAAGATCTCATACATGTTTTTCATCAGTAATGAGCTGAACACCACTAACGAGGCGACAAGTGACTTGTTTTATCGTGGATATCAGGAAGACAGCAATCAAGTGCAACTTCAAACATATTCCGGACAAAATGACCCTAGTTCGACCTGTCGGCGTCTTGGGGAATGCCGAATTCCGTCGTGAATTGCTGATACCCCTGTATTCACTTCCTTGGAGAAAGCACCCTGTCGTTATGTTTGCACACTTTTCTTCGCCTTCAGTACGCACTTAACTCAGCCGCTAGAAAAGTACGCTGCGCAAAAAAAGCCACTTTTCAGTTTCGCGTCATTGTCGGTGCGTGCGTCTGCGTGAACCCAAACTTAAAAAAAAAAAGGGGGGGGGGGGGGTTGCGGATAGTGACTTTTGAGACTTAATCGAGTACGAATCGAATATTGCGCACATTTTGAATAGTTTTCGTTCTTTGGACCACTTTTTAGAGCACAGTGAGTGAACGATCGTCACCGGGGCTAAGGAAGCAGCGAAGGCCTGAAGGTTCCCTAAATGTTCCGGTGGGTGCGCTTATAGCAACGTTTCTAGAACTAGGTTGGCTTATAAACCCTTTCACTGTTTACAAACACGGACCCTTGATGACTTCCGGTTGCGTCCACCGATGTGCCCGAGTAGCATAGGTGAGCAAGAAGGGCGTTGGAAAATAACCGACTGATTTTCTACACTTTCATTCCATGATTTGGCAATATATATTGAAATAAATGTTCTCAGCTACGTAAACTCGTAGCAGGATAAGAGATTACTTTGAACATTACGCGCGTTTTTTTTTTTTTTTTTTAATCCGAAAAACTCATAAGGGAGTTTCCTTACCCTTGATAAAAGGCGGAAACCTCGTTTCAGTTTCGACGTTACGGGCCGGTAAATGAGGTGACCGGCAGTTTTTTTTTTTTTTTTTTTTTTGGGGGGGGGGGGGGGGGCACAACGCTTGCATTCTTGAAACCGTCTATAGGTGTTGTTGTATTTGTTTCGTTTGTAACGCCAGCAAAACCAGCTGCACGCGCACCATTTCGTTTGGGCCCTGTGCGCCTTCATTCTCCCTTTCCCTTCACCCTCTCCTAATGCCAATGAATATAACCATGCTGCGGACAATAAACGCTGTTCGTTGACTGCCTGACCATCGTCCTTGCTGCTTAGCTGCGCGCGCCCGAGTTACGACAGGTGTCGTAGATTTAACATTATGATACCGTTTCCAAAAATCAACGTTTTCATTCCTCCTCTGTTCCTCGCGCGACAGCCGAACCGGTTTTGCTCGAGCCTCGTGCACGTCGCTTAAACTGGGTCATGCGGCGCGCGACCGCTGTCCAGTTGCGTTGGCCGTTCGCCGGCCTCCGATCCGTCGATAGCTCAGTTGGTAGAGCGGTGGACTGTAGAGGTTTACGCCAAGCGGACATCCATAGGTCGCTGGTTCGAATCCGGCTCGACGGAGTATTTATTTTTTCCCTTTTTGTTTCGTCACTGCGCCTTGAATAAGCGATACCCTTTTGTCGCCCCACGTGTAAACGTCTAGACATTGAAGGAACAAAACGTTATTTATGTATTGGTTTTAGACCGCTCCTCTCTGTAATGCCCTCGGGCCACGAGATTATGAAAATAAAAATAAATAGTCTAATGTGTATTTCTTTTGAAATATTATCGCACTTTTGAAATATTATCCAGTTGCGTCAAAATGTCACAACTCTATCGACTCGATGAAGATGTCGCGGTGCTCCGCGACAGTATTTAAGGCCGCTAATGAGCGCTTCAAGCGCATTGCAAGTACAAGAACACACACAAGGCGGCTTCGCCAACGCTTGGCTCACCACGGCTCCAGCACGCAACCCGCGGTGCCATGCACCGGGGATTCACCGCTAGACAACCATTGGCGCCCACCACCACCTATCAAAGAGACCCGCTTCTCTCTCGTGTGCCGCCACCCAGGCTTGCCGACAAGCGTCACCACTGGTGCTACCGTGCTAACTTAATGATGATGATGGTGGTGGTGACAAACGCTGGCAAGCACAACGTCACCCGCCGCTCAGTGCTTTTGAACTCGAAATGGGGCTTCTGCGTGAGAGACGTGCATCACGAGGCACAAACAACTTTACAGGGAGTGTTAGCACCCCCACATCCCTTCAACCTTAATTCAAACCATATCCCGAAAAAAAAAAGCATGAAATAAATCGCTACACAAGCTCTAACAAAGAAATGACAACACATGCCCCTAAATAATGTCTGTGCCACAGGAGGTGAGGCCACAGGAAGTGGGGCCACAGGAGCTGCACACGTGTTTCCTAGTCGTACTCTATTTTTCTGTTGCCTCTCTCTCAGTTTGGCTGGGGCATGGAGTTTCTTAATAATAAACTGGAGGAAAATCTGGCACTAGGGTCTTTGGGAGCTGCAACTCAATGCAACGCCATGCGGCTTTTTGTGACCTACAGCTGTTTTGTTGTAAGATGAAGTTCACAATGTTCAGCAAAAGTTCAGCTGTCCCACTTGGCCATGTCACTGATTCCAGTCAGCTCACAAAGCTCACGAGCCACGCGACAATGCACAAAGCCGCAAGCACATTCGTAGCTACATGCGCCGAGGCCAGGCAAATTCATGTAGTACTAACTCTCATTCCCACAGTGGCTGAACAATCTCGGAGCCAGAGTTCCCTCTAGTAGATATTTTAGGAAGCTCTATGGTGTGAGGTATCAGTCATCTTTTATGGTCCATGCGTTGTGCTTCTTTGGAGAAAATAGAGGTGGAGCATTGTCGATCCAGCAGGGTGTTTGAGAGTTGGGCTTAGCTGCTCACCAACAACCGAGCTTCGTCTTTGTTAAATCTGCAGCTTGAGTGGTGCGAGGTGCTTGTTTTTAGCTTTCTCATACATTTAAATTGTAGTGGGACTTGCTTTCCCATGTAAGGGCTACACTGTTGAACCTAAGTGTCTAAGGGGAAAAAATTGTCGTTACCTTGCCATAGCGATAACAAAGCATACATTGAAGCATTTATTCAGCCGCGATTGTGCGATGCTGTATGCACATTATTGTAGTGGGTTGTAGAAGTATACAGAGCTCATTTTGTATTTTTACTGAGAGTTAGCAGAAACTAAGGCGATGGCGTAGTGGTTACAGCATCCGCCTCGCATGCAAAAGGTCCGTGGTTCAAATCCCGGTGCCGCGCAGTTCCCCACCGGGTTAAAAAAAAAACCGCGTGGTGATGGAACTACATTAAGAGGCCAGGGGTGCGGCCTCACCGGTAACCACCGCCGGCAACGCACTCCCTCACCAGAGAAGGATTGACCACCCTTGTGCAGTATCTGGCCACCACCTCCCACATGCATACGTCAATTAACTCACGACCCTCATTCCCCAGCAGCTGCGAAGCAACTGACCACGGCGGCGGTCAGATCTGCAACGCAGCAGAGGGTGCTAAGAATCTCTGTATCCGGACAGGCCGCCATTAAAACCGGAACTTGGCAACGTTTAACGCTAGAACCTTATCTAGTGAGGGAAGTATGGCTGTACTATTCGAGGAGCTAGAGGGTGTTAAATGGGATATAATAGGACTCAGTAAGGTTAGGAGGACAGATGAGGCGTATACGGTGCTACGTCCTTTGCTATCGGGGCTTGACTGACAGAAGATAACTGGGAGTGGGGCTCCTAATTCACAGAAACATAGCTGGCAACATAGAGGAATACTATAGCATTAATGAAAGAGTGGTAGGTATCGTAATTAAACTGAATAAGAGATACAAGATGAAGGTGGTACAGGCTTACGCGCTTACAACCAGATATGATGACACTTCAGTTGAAAGCTTCTAGAAGCAGGCTGGAGACCAGGCAGTAGGCGATTATGGTATCGGTACTAGAAACGCCAGAGGAGAGCTATACTAGTAGAATTCGCAGAACGCAATAATTTACGGATTTTGAACACCTGCTACAGAAAACGAGGAAACCGAAAGTAGACATGGAGGAGCTGAAAATAATGGCGAAAATGGGAACGAAATAGACTTTGTAATGAGTGCACACCCAGGCATCGTGCAGGATGTGGAAGTGGTTGGCAAGGTACGATGCAGTGACCATAGAATGGTACGGTCTCGAATTCACCTAGACTTGAAGAAGGAACGACAGAAACTGACACGCAAGAAGTCAATCAATGAGCTAGCACTGAGAGGGAAAGTACAGGAATTCAGAGTCTCGCTTCAGAACAGGTACTCGGCTCTTAGTGAGGAAACCAACCTTAGCGTAGCCTACAATGAATGATAATCTGACGAGTATCATTACGGAGTGTGCAGTGGAAGTTGGGGGCAGGGTAGTTAGACAGGACACTGGCAAGCTTTCCCAGGAAACGAAGAATCTCATTAATAAGCACCAAATCATGAAAGTCTCAAGTACAACATACAAAATAGAACTGGCAGAGCTTTCGAAGTTGATTAATAGGCGTAAGGTATGCGATGTAAGAAGGTATAACATGGAGAGAATTGAACACGCTCTGAAAAACGGAGGAAGCGTCAAAGCAGGGAAGAGTAAACTTGGGATAGGCAAAAGTCGGATGTATGCACTAAGGGACAAAGAAGGCAAAATAACTACCAATATGGATAGGATAGTTAAAATAGCGGAGGAGTTTTACAGAGATCTGTACAGTAGCCGAGACAACCACGACCTTAATACTATAAGAACTAGCAGTAACCCAGATTACACCCCACCAGTAATCATAGAAGAAGTCAGAAAAGCTTTGGAGAGCATGCAAAGGGGCAAAGCTGCTGGTGAGGATCAGGTAACATCAGATCTGCTGAAAGATGGAGGACAGATTGTGTTAGAAAAACTAGCCACCCTGTTTACTAGGTGCCTCCTGACGGGACGAGTACCAGCGTTTTGGAAGAATACTAACATCACCTTAGTACATAAGAAAGGAGATGACAAGGACTTGAAGAATTACAGGTCGATCAGCTTGCTCTCTATAGTATACAAGGTATTTACAAAGGTAATTGCTAACAGAGTAAAGAAAACATTAGAATTCAATCAACCAAAGGAACAAGCAGGATTTCGAACAGGCTACTCAACAATAAACTACATTCCTACTATCAATCAGGTAATAGAGAAATGCTCAGAATATAACCAACCACTATACATAGCCTTTATAGATTACGAGAAGGTGTTTGATTCAGTAGAAATATCAGCCGTCATGCAGACACTGCTGAATCAGGGCGTCGATGAAGTATATATAAACATTCTGGTTCCAAGAAATCTATAGGGTATCAACTGCTACTGCTTCATAAAGAAAGCAACAGAATATCAATAAAGAATGGTGGAAGCCAGGGAGACACAATTTTCCCTATGCTATTTACCGCGAGCTTACAGGAGGTTTTCAGAAGTCTAGAATGGGAACAGTTAGGGATAAGAGTTAAAGGAGAGTACCGTAGCAACCTGCGATTCGCCGATGACATTGCATTGCTGAGTAACTCAGGGGACGAATTGCAACTCGTGATTACAGAGTTAGACAAGAAAGCAAAAAAGTGGGTCTAAATATTAATCTGCAAAAAACGAAAGTAATGTACAACAAACTCGGAAGAGAGCAGCGCTTCGAGATAGGTAATAGTGCAGTTCAAGTTGTGAAAGACTATGTCTACTTAGGGCAGGTAATAACCGCGGAGCCGAACCACGAGATTGAAGTAACTAGAAGAATAAGAATGGGGTGGAGCACATTTGGCAAGCACTGTCAAATTATGGCAGGTAGATTGCCACTATCCCTTAAGAGGAATGTATATAACAACTGTATCTTGCCGGTACTTAGCTATGGAGCAGAAACCTGGAGACTTAAAAAGAGGGTTCAGCTTAAATTGAGGACGACACAGCGAGCAATGGAAATAAAAATGGTAGGTGTAACCTTAAGAGACAAGAAGAGAGCAGAGTGGATTAGGGAACAAACGGGTGTTAAGGATATCATAGTTGAAATCAAGAAGAGAAAATGGACATGGGCCGGGCAAGTAGCACGTAGATAAGATAACCGCTGGTCATTAAGGGTAACTAACTGGATTCCCAGAGAAGGCAAGCGGGTTAGGGGGAGACAAGAAGGTTAGGTGGGCAGATGATATTAAAAAGTTGGCGGGTATAAATTGGCTGCAGCAAGCACAGGACCGGGTTAACTGGCGGAACATGAAAGAGGCATTTGTCCTGCAGTGGTTGTAGTCAGGATGATGATGATGATGATGATGATGATGATGATGATGATGATGATTGTGATGATGATGAGTGAACGAAAGCGGGGCGTAAGGAGAGAGAGAGGGAGAGAGAGAGAATTTATTTACAGAGAGGTAGAGAGGTCGGCCTGAGCTATAGTTTGCTCTGGCCTGCTACTCTAAACTGGGGAAAGGTGACTGGCGAGTGAAAGAGTGATGAATGACGATGGTAAGGTAGAGAGATGATATGTTCTTATTAGGCTGGGTAACTCTACGGACGTGCATCCAGTCCAGTGGCTTCTAAGAAAGCGATGACGGCTCGTATAACCGCATGTGTGCTGCTGGCGTCAGGCCAAGGACCTAACACAACCTCATCGGTTAATGGTCGACTAATATATTGGGCAATTGAAGATATCAGTTGCTGACGTTCGCTTGCATATGCTGGACAGTCGCAAAAGATATGTTCGAGCGTTTCTGGCAACCGACAGTGACCACAATTGGGACCTGTGTCATTACAGCCATTCAAGTGGGTGCAACGTCTCGTGTAAGCTACACCGAGGCGAATGTGGTGGATAATGCATGAGATGCTTCGCTTTAACTTGTGAAGCATACGGAACTTCATTTCCGGGTCCCATTTGTGCAGCCGCTTGTGCTGGTGTTCTGGTTTCTGCCAACTAGTGCTCTGAGATGGAGTTGCGCATTACGCGTCGAAGTGGAATGTTAGTATCTTGTCGAGAAAATGCGATGCAAACTTCCGGGGCACCATTTAAAGCTCTCTTAGCTTCAGCGTCCGCCTCTTCATTGCCCATTATGCCACAATGGGGCGTGAGGAGGAAATTATAGCGACCAGTGCACAAAGCGGTGATCTGCATGCGGCGGCTAGCCACAGTGGCGCGCTGTGATCTGTTCGCCAACAAATGTATGGGTGAATTGGGCGGCGAGAGCGTGCACCCATAACAATCCGGCAGTGCTTCTGCGAATCAGTCGTTACATATTTGCAGCCGAAACAATGAGTCAGTGTTGTTCACGTTCCTCTAAAACAGGAAATAAAGCTAGTTCCTCGTTCTTTCTCAGTTTTGGAAATCGTATACGCCTACATTTGGAAAACTGGGACGTCACTCGCTTATTTATGTATAGTGTCGGATAATCATGAGGTGAAGTATAGTGAGTAGTTTAAAGCACACCTTGACCTATAGATATATTATACGAATTTATATCGCCGACAGAAAGTAGAGGAAGTTTCAGCAGTTAAGAACCACCAAGTAATAAAACAAATTAAACATGAGTACTACGCGTCTCTAGTTAGCGCAGTATTGTTCTAAACCATATATGGAGTACGTTAGAATATTTTATTTTCAATTCGCCAAGCTCGGCGATTACCAAAAATTGCTTAACGAACTTTTTAAATAGTGATTGTAGAGAAAAAAATTCAATACAAAACTTGTAGTGCTTATGCTGAAATAATAAAATTTTAAATCTGCGGTAAGATAACTGTGCTGCTTAATTCTTTTCCAGTGTTTGTTTAAAGTGCACGAAATTTAAAAAAAATACCACGTGACGGCCACCTCATGCACATCGTTGTTAGTGTCCCCAAAGCTGTTCGCGCACTCCGTCGCGTTGACCATTCTGTGGGTGTAGCAGTGTGATTTCACCGTTGTTCTACAGCTTATCCGGGCTCGACTGCACTGTAGCCCCGCCGCGATGGTCTAGTAGCTAAGGCACTCGGCTGCTGACCCGCAGGTCGTGGGTTCGAATCCCGACTGTGGCGGCTGCTTCCGATGGAGGCGGAAATGTTGTAGGCCCGTGTGCTCAGATTTGGGTGCACGTTAAAGAACCCCAGGTGGTCGAAATTTCCGGAGCCCTCCACTACGGCGTCTCTCATATTCATATGGCGGTTTTGGGACGTTAAACCCCACATATCAATCAATCATCAATCAATAAATCAATCAATCGAGTGCACTGTATTCGCCGATCTAGTGTTATGGCTCATGCCGCTTGACAACCTGTAACCGTGATGTACAGCTTACGTCTGCTACTGCTGCCACCTTCTGACAATGCGGACATTCATGAAGAAACTATTCGGCTCTCATACCTCCACGTGAATTCAGCTGTGACGCCTTCAGTCCACGCTAAGTGGGGCTACACCCAACACAGCCTCAAGCTGCCCATTTTGCCTCGCGCCGGTGCAGAAAGCAGACCCTGAACCACCTCTTATGGGCTTGCAGCAGATCGTCGACGCCATCTGCATCGTGCGGTATTCCAGCGCACCAAGCCACCTGACTTGCAGCAATGTATTTACGGTCCGAACAACGGGGCTTCACTACAATTCGTGGAGGAAACGCAGCTACACAATTTTGTGTAATATGTATTGACACCGCAGGGCAAACTTGCGCAATAAAAGAAATGTAAGCTCAAGGAATAATCATATACTGCTCACGCGCAAAGGTCACTTGAACAGGCTGTCGATGACTACGATGTATACTACGTTGTACGTTAAGGGATGACAGTCTATTCCTTCCTGTGTCCGTTTTTTCGCCTCGCGCTACATAAATTTATTTCAAACGTATCACCAACAAGCCCACATCGCCACTCTTGTCGACAGGATGGCGCCATTAAAAAAAAGAAAAAAAAAACTTCGACGAAAAAGCGGCTGCCACGCGCCATTGTGATACGACACCGTAAGCAGCATTGGATGCAGCGCCGGCACTACATTTTTTTTCTTTTGTTTTTTTGGCTTTCGATGAACATGACGGAGGGGGAGAGGGTGACAACATGATGAAGGAATGATATAAAAATCACGGTGGGAATATATCGTGCTCAGTACTTTTTCGGGCACGCTTCGACAAGGGACAATCGGGGTCTGCTGATGGAACGATGCCTTTTGCTAATAAAAAGCATGTGAATATGATTATCACCCATGGCAGAGAGAGCAAACGAAAAAAGGAGAGAAGCGGCAACATCATTTCGCAGCTGCAGCACTCTGGAATCCGGGTAAATAGTTCGACATTGGGGTCGAATCACGAACCCCTGAAGGAGACGGGCACGTTCGGAAAGCCGCGTCAGCGCACAAATGGTGTGAACGAGTCTCTTGGAACAAACATGATCGCTTTCGTGGCTGCTGCCCATCCACACGAAAGCGTGCACGACGTGAGTGGTGAGACTGGCGTTTCCAGCAGTATAGTGTTTGGCGAATACTGAAGATTGGAGGACTACACCCTTATCATGCATGTACACCTGCAACAGCAGTTGGAATGACGATAGTTCTAGCGCGAGAACAGAACGACGACAAAGAGACAAGAAGGACACGAGCGCCCTTCTTGTCTCTTTGTCGTCGTTCTGTTCTCGCGCTATAACTATCGTCATGTCATACCAACTAGCCCCAACTGCCACACTTCTAAGCGATTGAAAGTTATGAGCGGCGCAAAAAAAAAAGAGAAAAAAAAAAGACGGGACACAAATGAAGGAAAAAAAAAACACAGACATGGGCACCGATTCTTCATTTGTGTCCAGTGTTTTTTTTTTGTTTTTTTGCGCCGTTCATAATATGAACCCACATCAACTCGCCAAACTCATAGAGCATGCAGTTGTGGAAGACAGAGATTTTCAGAGGCGTCTTGACTTCTGCAACTGGATATTGATACAGGCAGAAGATAATGCCAGCTTCATGAATAACATAATCTGGTCCGATGAAGCGAAGCCCGCTTTTCGCTCGATGCCCAAGTCAAAGTTCACAATGGCAATTACTAGAGTGACGAATCCGCACTGGCTGTTGCAGTCACAATTTTCGCCCCCATAAAAAATGCAGCCGCCGCAGCCGGGATTCGATCCCATGACCTACGGGTCAGACGACCCCGGCGGTACAGGATCAAATGGAAAGACAACTAGATTGGTATCACGCACAGGTGAGGTGCTTATCCTTACCACCGTTATTATCTGCTCGCCATTGAGATGAATGTGAATTCTTTACTGTTATGTGTTCGTTGTTATGGGGGTCACAATCATCATCATCATCATCATCAGCAGCAGCAGCAGCAGCAGCAGCAGCAGCCAAACTATTCGCAATGCAGAGCAAGGGCGTCTTCCATGTTCTGCCAATCAACCTATAGTCTTGTGCTTTCTGCTGCCGCGTTACACCTGCAAACTTGTTAACCACAATGCGAGCAGAATAATTAGTTCCCGGTCTGTGCTGCATTGCTTTAAAGTACCATGCATATGTTGAATCCGAAAGCGACGCTCGCCTTCAAATCTTGGATAGGCAGAATCTGAATTTCGCCTGGCCCGCTTTTTTTTTTTTTGCGAATAATTTTTCTTTTTCTCTTCCTCTGTATCTTTTTCTTTCTCTCTCTCTCTCTACGCTCATTTTCTCGCCCGGCACAGTTCCCGCAGTGGACAAATCGACGCTCGTGATCTGGGAGCGGAGCCAATGAGGACGAAGAGTGCCGGTTGCTGCTGATGATAACTTTCTTTTCGCCACACGGCGAAACTCGAGCATAACAGCTTTGCTGTAAAAAAATCAACTGTTCCTCCCGCGCGCGGTCAGCTCTTTTGTGCTTCCGGCGGGCGCCTTGAAGTGAAAACAAAGATGCATGCATATCATAGTCAAGTGATGGGCGAATGCCACATGTTTGCGTCTCACGTGGTCGCCCATATCCTCCGTGTTCTGCATGATGTGCTGCGTGCTTTCAATGCCGCGGAACTTATGCAAAAGGAACACCGTTACCTCTGCCGTTCCTTCGTAAAAGTAACGAGTTACCGTTACAGTTCCACTGATCCTGAATGGAACGGTGGTGTTCCTCCGTTTGTCCCTAAAGGAACTAGTTCCTAGAACGCCGTTCCGTACAGCACTGAAGCAACCTAACAAAACTCGCTGCTCATAGGCATGCGCACGGGGGGCCACAAAGCCAGCCATTGATATATTAGGGAAGGGGGCCGAGAGGAGGGGGCGCAAAGTCAGCCCGATACAACGATATCGGTGCGTTCCAGAGCACCTGAAGAACCAATGAAAAATACATGCTCAAGTATAGTGTCGCAGTGCCCCTTTAAAAGTTGAGCATGCGCAAGCTTATGTCGC